>NC_061512.1:268084441-268101302 GCF_022539505.1 Lolium rigidum
GGGCGGGAGAGTATAAAACATTAAAAGATGGGCGGGAGGGCTTAGCCCGGGAAAGGGTTAGTGGGAAAGGGGGAATATAAAACTTTAAAAATATTGCCATGTGTGGTAATCGAACTGACCTGCAGTAAAAAAATGTAAAAAAGAAAAATGAAAATAAAAAATCAACACATACTTGTCCCAGACAACGACGCCGGCTACCTTGTGCGCGATCGAACCCGGCCCGCGGCATCAGCGCACAGTCGCCGCGGCCACGTGCCGGCTCCGCGACAGCCGGTGTCGCCCTTGCCTCCCTCACCCACAGCAGCCCCGGCTCCCCTCACCCGCCGGCCCCCTCGCCCTCGGCCGGCCCTCCTCCTCCCACCATGGTAAGCCCCTCCTTGCTCCTTTTTTTGTAAATCGAATTTTGTAAATCGAAAGTTGTAGGAATTAGGTTTATGTATTTGTAAATCGAAATATTAATTAAATTGAAAAAAAATTGAATTAGAAATGCATCCATATTGAGCACCCCGCGTTTTATTAGAAATGTTAATGAAATTGAAATGAAAATTGAATTATAAATGTTAATGCAATTAGGTTTATTCATCTGTCATTGACAAATTTTTATTATTTTAACTAGGTCCCGTAGTGAGAACCCCGCGTGACGACCCCGGATCTTGCGGCGCATCTCTACGGCCGTCGACATCGCCGGTTGTTCGACTACTTCCTCTACAGCCGAGGGTGAGCTGAATTGCCGACTCCCCCTTCGCATTTTTTATGTCATTAGATTTAATTTATCCGTCAAGTCGCGTAACCTAGGTGTCAATTCCCGTCCGCAAGCGTTACGCGGATAAATATGCATTAGTGGTCAGCATATTTTGAACCGTAACGCTTGTGGCATTTACGGGACAGTCCCGGACCCGTAGTTGGGTACGTTTTCCATGTTCGCTCGGGTGCGAGACGGGATTTCGTCGGCGCCTCCCTGTTGTTCTCCGGATGCACATCCTCTCGGCTTTTTGCCGAGACGTGTATCGGGAGAGCAGCGGGGAGGTGCTGCCGAAATTCCGTCTCGCACCCGAGCAGAACGTGGAGAACGTACCCAA
Source organism: Lolium rigidum (assembly GCF_022539505.1). NCBI lineage: Eukaryota > Viridiplantae > Streptophyta > Magnoliopsida > Poales > Poaceae > Lolium > Lolium rigidum. The sequence goes on from NC_061512.1 coordinate 268,085,521, forward strand.
CTACGGGTCCGGGGGCTGCTAGGAGCCCACCTAGTAGAGATGTAGGTTGATGCACGCGTTTTCGCCGGTAAGTAATTGTCAATGCGATTCTATGTACCGCGGCTAACTTGCAACTATATTGTTTGTTCTTCAAATGAGTTTTGATTTTGCAGGTTGTACCACATTGGGCTGATAATAATAAGAGGGCCGCCTTCATGGAGTTGGTCAAGAATTGGGTCGGCGAAAACCCCGATTTCAAGGCCGTGAGCGACCGGAACAAGGCCAACCGTGGTTCTCAGGGAACACACATCTGCGGGGAGCAGCGAGCACCGATCGCTATCGGGAGCGTCCGGTACATATAAAAATGGAACAAGCTGCATTTTTTTGATTTTCGATGATATGCATAACATTTGTTTTGTGATGCGGGGAAGAAGCTCGGGAGGGAACTTGGTGAGATGGAAGCGTGGACGCACATGAAGTCGGTGACGCCCGGTCCGAACGAGCCTCGGCCCGCGCCTGAGATGTACTACGGCAAGGCCAAAGAGAACAAGGAAAGATACTGCGAGGAGTACGCCAAGCTCCATCCAGAGGTGGAGGACCCTATGACCGAGCCGGTCGACGAGGTGGCGATGATGCTGGCGGGGTCCGGCCAGCCGCATGGACGTCCCGCTCGCCTTGCTCGGGGGTTTCAAGCCTCGGAGGAACTTCACGCAGATCAAGGCTACCCTCCCTCCGGCAGCTACGCTACCTCCTCGCGGACTACATGCCGTTCTCGGGTAGAGGTTGATGTAAGTCATCCACACTTTCATCCTCTGTTTTGACTCTTGTTCCCGAATGGCTATGTTGATGAGACGCATTATTTCTGAAATTGTAGACTCAGCTCGAGGAGGCATATGCGGTAGCTTACGAGGAGTATCTCGAGAAGGTTAAGGAGCATGACCTTGTGAAAGATGCCTATGTCCGAGTGGACGAGCAACCGGATGGCGGTAAGTTTCAATCTCTATGGTTGCAAAACATCATAAGTCCCCATGTTTGAATCCGAGCTATCTCTCCCGTTTCTTGCGAGTTTCACTCGGTTCATGATGACCGGAGTGCGAGAGGAACCACTCCCGAGCCACCTCATCCGGGGCCGACGCCAGTGTTCCCGTCCAAGGAGGAGTTCTATATCATGTACAAGCGTCAGCGTCAGTTGACCCCGGTAAGTTGCTAACTTGGCTAAGTTGCTAACTTGGTGTGACATGGCTAAGTTGTAACTCCCTCCAACATGTAGGGATTGGGAGAATCCGGGAACGACACTCCTTGTGGTACGCCGATGCACCCCGGTCGCCATTCTCCTGGTGCTTCGCCGAACCTCGGCATTTTTCTGGTTCCGGTGGCTCTCGTCGTGGTTCTACCTCCCCGAGCACCGTCGAGATACAGCGGCCTCACTTCACCGACTCGGAGCTAGCTCGTCACCGTAGCTAGATCGTCACTCGGGTGGTGCACCACCATACATTGTACTAGCTACATGACACATGCTATATGTGTAGAATGATCTATGTAGGATGACTATATGTACCGTATTGCTTGTGTGCTATATTTGTACTAAATTTGGGATTTGGTGCCATATTTGTGCTATATCTGTGATGTGAGCTATATGTGTGCAATTCGTATATGATACTGCTATTTTATATGCAATTGCTGTGCAAATGGAGCAAAATCAGGCAAATTAAAAAAAAATGTGCAGCAGCTGTGCCGACGGTGTCACCGTCGGCACGAGCCTATAGCTGTGCCAAATGGCGAGGTCTGTGCCGACGGTGACACCGTCGGCACAGCTGCTGCCAGCGCGCGTTTTTCCCAGTTCAAATCGAACGATTTCCCGCCGGTTACGGGAAAAAAAAAATGAAACTGTGCCGACGGTGTCACCGTCGGCACAAGTGGGCACGTTGACGGCAGCCGGCGTGACGGCGAGATGACTGTGCCGACGATGGGCAGGCCGACGGCCACCGTCCAGCCGTCGGCGTACGCCTGTGCCGACGGTGTCGTGCTACGCCGACGGTGCTCGCGCGAACCCCGACGCCATCTGTGCCGACGCCGGTACGCCGACGGTCACCGTCGGCAGAGACGGTGCCGACGGTGGACTTACCTGTGCCGACGGTGCGGGGCCGTCGGCCCACGGCGTCTTCCCCGTAGTGTGGTCGCAACAGATCTTGATGCAGTGGCTTGACTGGATCGAAGCACGTCGGCATGCGTTGTCTTCAAGGAGATTCATGGCCTCACCTTGATAGTTGTACATCGGCTCTCTCCAATATAAAAGGATACCCTATCTCCTATTCTCCTATCGTGCACGTAAACTGCGTGGAGACGCCACACAAGTCTGAATCTTGAAACAACCCTTTTATATCCAACAAACTGGAACCAAACAAAATTAGTCCAACCGAAACTTCTTGGACCCCTGGGGGAATTGACTTGCAATGCAGCGATTCTACATAGTTGTGGGGTCCATGTCTTATCCAACAACCAACAATATATCAGGATTTGTGTTAGTCATTTTTTAACAATTTCAACATGTACCATGCACACAATCACACCCCTATAGATCCGCATCTGGACATGTACACCTCATTCATGTCCTGCATCTCACCATCATGCTCCACCCTCTTCCTCCCGTCTCGTCCACTCTCCCTCCACCTCCCAAACCGACCGCACCTCCCTACATGATGAGGCCTACCCAACATCTGATGCATGTAAAATTCATACATGAAATTTGTAGTTTATTATCATATATTCAAACATATTTGCATGTTATAAGATGTTATATTCATGGTTTGCATTGATTTATAGAGATTTTCAATTATCCCCTTTTATTGGTTTATAACTCTACAAAACAGGAAACCCTGTTTTGTGTATTTTTAAGTTTCATGAACTTTACGAAACTCAAACAGAGCGAGGATTTTTCTAGAGTCAATTCCGGAGACACAATATGAGAAGAAGAAAACCGAGGGGGCCCACAAGTACCAAACGAGCATAGGTGATGCGGGCCTCACACCTTAGGTCGCGCCACCATGTCTCGTTCCCTCCTAGAGCGTCTTCAGACGTCCGTTTTGATCTCAAACTGACGAGTTTGACCTAAAAATCACTATATATAGACCTCCTGAAAGAACATGGAGCTCCCATGTGTGATTTTGGTATTTGATGACAATCCATATGGAATAATGGTTGCATTGAGTTTCTCTTATATGGAAGAGAGGGCGTGCGTGTGTTCTATCTGCCCGGAAGAGGAAGAAGCGGATAGCAGCTGGACCGACGCTCTTCCTGCACGCTTGTCGCGTCTGGAAAGCACCGTCCTCGTTCTCATCGTGGCATATTTAGAAGTCATGGATCACTCAGGGTTTCGACATGAACCAGCCATCTAAAACTGAAAAAGAAAAACAAGCCTCCACAAGATCTCATGTGATCCGCTTGTTAGACCGCCAACCACACCGGCTATAAAAATCCAGTGCTACCATCGCTAAGCGGTTGCACCCAATATCCATGTCCCGGCGCACATTCTCTGGCTGTATATAGGACCACATATGGATCCAATGGGTAACCAAAGGAACAACCTGCAGGAAAGATGGGAAACATTTTTTGTTAAAGATGAAATCATTACGAACATTCGAAAATGCCCAAAGCAAGGCAACACACCCACTCGAATGTGGATTTTATCTTTCTTTGAAAGCCCATTTAGCCAATTACCAAACAGATTAGTCACATTTGCGGGCGCAGTGATATTGAAATTCATATTGATAATGCGCCACAAGATGTTTACAAACGGGCAATCAAAAAATAAATGATGGATTGTCTCATGATGATCACAAAAGCAACATTTAGAACATCCCTTCCAATTACGCCTTTTGAGATTATATTTTGTGAGAATGACCTTATTGAAAGCAACCACATAAATATTCTGATTTTTAGTGGAACTTTAATCTTCCAAATATACTTCTTAAAATCCCCAACATGGCCATCTAGCATATCAAGGTACATAGACTTAACCGAGAACTGATCCGACTCAGAAAGATGCCATCGAAAAGTGTTATTATTCTCAGAAACTTCGAGAGCGTTAACTGAGATGTTGGCAAAGTTCTGTGGTGTTTTAGATTGTAGTGTTCCTACATACATGAGATTCCTCCTTGCTAAAATATAGTTCATATAAGTTTTTGAAAAGTCAAATGATGTGAAATTTTACTAACTATATAGAAAAACTATCAATATATAGAATATCAAATCAATAGCATTAGATTAATCGTGACACATATATCTTCATATGGTTACACTTGGTATTGTAGATATAAATAATTTTCACAATAAAATTGATCAAACTTTGCATCATTTGACTTTTGAAAAATATTATATGCACTACATTGTAGCAAGAAGGGAGTACATGCTAGTGGTGCACCTCGTGGACTTGCTCCTACTAATGGAGTTTTTTTTTTGATAACTTCACCATTTGTAATAAATCTTACATCGGACACCATAAGAGGTTTAATCGAAATCGGCAGTTCATCCAGGCAGACACTTTGGACTGAAGCCCGAGCTAGTTTGGCCAAGTCATGAGCTACGCTATTCGAATATCGAGGTATATGTTCAAACTCGATCATCGTAAATTCACTTGAGAGATAGTAACAGTCATCAAAAATTGCGTTAGCAATTCAGTGGATTGGGCACCATCAAGCATTGTATTGACCACTTATAGGTAGGCAGATTCCACAATCAATCTGTTGCATCCAATAGATTAGACAAGCATAAGACCTTGCTTTAGAGCTTGATCTTGAGCTGGAAGAGCATCATGGACAAAAGCCCATGCAGCGGTGACACATCCTGAACTGTCCCGGATAACAACTCCTTGGTGGCTTGGTACCTCTGAAGTGATCCCCATCAAATTAACCCTATTTTAGTTATTTAATAGTATGTTGAACGATGAATTGTCATAACACGGAGGTTAATTACTAGTACCCTTTATTATTGGGACCCTCTTTGTACCAGGTTCAGGGCACTCCAGCTCTTTGCCTAAACTATGGGTCGGCCTGATCAAGAGTTCAAGACATATAGTCGATTACATCACAGGTAGCCGCAGATGCATGCAGTTGTTGGAGATGAGGTGGTCGCAACAAAGATCTTGATGCGGCGGTTCGACTGGATCGAAGCACGGCAGGTGTTGTCTTTGAGGAGATTCACAGCCTAGCCTAGCCCTGTTGCACTAGTTGTACATCGGCTCTCTCCAAGATAAAATGATGTCCTATATCTCCTATCATGCACGTAAACAGCGTGGAGACGCCACACAAGTCGAATCTTGAAACAGGACTTTTACATCCAACTAACTGAAAGCAAAACGAAATAAATCCAACCGAAATTTCTTGGACCCCTGGAGGACCCTAAGGGCACATACAATGAGGTGACGTCAGCCTTTCCTTAGATGTGCCACGTCAGATTTTTGTTTAGTTGGAGGAGAGAGAATGAAGGGAGAGAAGGTTCACTAGTAGAAAAAAAGGCTTCCGTCCACCCCTATTAGTCCCGGAAATATTCGAACCGCGACTAAAGGGGGCTTTAGTCGCGGTTCGGGAGGCGACCCGCGACTAATGCTCCATCCGCGACGAAAGGGTACCCCTTTAGTCGCGGTTGGTAACACCAACCGGGACTAAAGGGCTATGGAGGGATGCGGCCGGCGGAAAAACCTTTAGTCCCGGCTGGGGACACCAGCCGCGACTAAAGGGTACCCCTTTAGTTCCGGTTGGTGTCCCCAACCGCGACTAAAGGTTCCGAGCTTTTTTACTCCCACGCACCCTGCACCCCCCCCCCGTGGATCGCCTTTTTTTGGTTTGTAAAATACAAAAGAAAATGATAGAAAATTCAAAAAAAAATTGTTTTCAGATTCTTGTATGTTTTGCAACCTACTATTCGGAGAAATTAAGAAATTCGAATTTTCACTTTTTTTTCAAAAAAAATTTAAAAAATGGTAAAACAGCAATAACATTTGCATACGACGTCGGAAAAAACGTATAATATATCAAAAAAATCCTCGGAAAAAGTTACATCCGAATTCACCCGGGTTTACCCGGTTAGCCAATTTTTAGATTCTCAAAATTCCAAATGAAAATACGAAAGCAGGAAGATTTTAGTTTTTGCTATAAATTATGGATTTTATATTTTTTAAATTTTTCAAAAAAATAAAATTAATAATTGCATCCAAAATAAAGATTACTATTAATTTTACCCAAATTTTAGATTTTCAAATTTTTAGGTTTTGGAAAAAAAATAAAAAAAATAAAAAAAAATAAAAAATAAAAAGTTAATGTTTATTTATTTATTCACGATTATTATTACATCATTATTTTTGTTTATGAAAAAAATTATTTGAAACTCAAACAATAAAAAAATGTGACATCGACCAACATGTTAATAGGATTGATATGATACTAGTATCACATACATGTGCGCGTAGCACTTGGATGCGGGACGGAATGGAACTCGGAAGTTAAGCGTGCTAGAGGTGGAGTAGTGGGAGGATGGGTGACCGAGCGAGAAGTTTGACCACGAGTAAGTAATTTGACTAGAGATAAGTGTAGTTAGAGATAGAGACTAAGCTATACAAATAACTGAAATAATAGAAATTCTGAAAACAAAAGAAAAAAAACCGAGTGAAAAAAAATTAGAAACCCAAATGAATTAAAAAAAATTAACGAAATAGCCTTTAGTCCCGGTTGGGGATACCAACCGCGACTAAAGGTCCTTCGCCCAGGCGCACGCTAGCCGCCCACGTGGACGGGTCTTTAGTCGCGGTTCGTAAGCAACCGCGACTAAAGGGGGGTCTTTAGTCGCGCTTAATTAGTCGCGCTTGCGCAACCGCGACTAATGGCAATTGCGAACCGCGACTAAAGGCCATTTTTCTACCAGTGGTTGTCTTTCCTTGGCTAAGAAATCATCTCTTAGAAAATAAGGGAAGACTATTTTCTCCATTGTAGAACATGTCTTCCCTTAGAAACCATAATTTCCTACTAAATTTAATTGATTATCATTAATTGCTAGATATATGGTTATAAGAGATAACACAATGTAGGACTTATACCAATTGTCATCTCTAGAGAACGTGGCGGGATAAGGGAAGGCATGTCTTTTCTCTATATTGTACATGCCCTAACTTGTGGTCTTAAGCAATTCCCCAAATGAGTGTACTACTCCGTCTGATATCCTTTCATTACGTGGCAAGAATATGGAGAGATTTCGCTTTGCATTTCTCCATCGACAAGGCGTGGGTGCCGTATCAACTCGAGCCATGATGTGATTTGCGTCTACATCGGCCGGGATCCAGGCAACCTACTCCGTCTGTAGAAACACACGGCTGGCATGGAAAGGTATGGGTCATTTTAGGGAAGCTTTAATTTCTGTCGAGCAATGGGAGGTTTTTAGGCCATGCCGATCTATATAGTACTCGACGAGCGACAATTAAAACATGACGATCGAGGTGCCCCCGAAGAGCAAGGACCAGGTCGGTGTTGTTACATCGGTATCATCTTGTTAGTCCTATTCGCCGGCATAGGCCTCTCGGCCAGCATAAGGATGGCAATTTTATCCATGGATTCGGGTATTCATGGATATCCGACCCAATGGGCATGGGTATGGTGGGCTGATCATACCCACGGATTTCATGGGGCGGATATCCAATAACTCATGGGGTGGGCATGGATAGAGGTTTTGCCCCATGGATATCCAATAGATATCCAGCTGACATGAGGATCCCACATGTCAGTGAGACATAGGATTTTACCTAGGCCTAGCTGCCATTCTCTTGAGGCCAAAATCACCAAAGGCCAAGTCAAAAAAAATCACCAAAGGCCCGCTAAATCACGTAACCCATGATTACCACTACATTCATGGCCTCCCCCTCTGAGGGAGGGCTTGGTCGGCGGCCTCCCTTCCACCCCTCCAGCAGTCCAGCTCTGCTCCGCCTAGGAGACGGACCGACGGGCAGTGGGCTTGCTCTCATTCCATCTCCCTTCCTCTTCTTCCTATTCATTGCCCACATAATTATTGCTGAAATGTTACATAAATATTGTCGAAATGATAATAAAGTGGTGTTGTTACGCTCTAATATGTTATGTTCATGTACATAGTGCGTAAACACATGGATATCCATGGATATCTGGATATCCGGTGGATTTGGATTTGGAGCGACAACCATGCCCATGGATAGTTTCGTGGGCGGGGCAAAGCGAGGTTGGTGGATTTGGCATGGATCTGGTTTTGGCATATCCGTCCAAACCCGCTCCATTGCCATCCTTAGGCCAGCATCGTGGTCGTCAGCTTCTTGGCCAGTATGTATCCACAATACTACGCCGCGATAGATGCCATCTCCGGCCTAGCTAGACCTGCTGGCGACGAATAACCTCAGCAAACCGGCGGCGCTGGACCAGGATCTGCAGATTGAGTTCAACCTCACCGTCGGCGTGAAGGCGAGGAGCGCTATCTCGAGGCGGGGGTGCTTCCAGCCTGGCGCGATTGTCACCGTCACCTACCTCGGCGTCCAGATCGCCGACGGCAGCACCAGTGCCGAGGCCTGCGCTCCGGACTGGAAGCCGGAACAGATGGTGAGTGTGCCCGTCGTCGCACGCGCTACCTTACCTGCCGGCGGCGCCGTGTTGAAAAGTCTTGCGGCGGACGAGTGGCGAGGGCTGGCGGTGTTCGACGTCTCACTGCGGATTCCACCGCGGCATCTTTGCGACGATGAGAAGCTGGTGGTTTGTAGAGGTAGGCGTGTCGGTGGCGTCGTCGAGGAATCGTCGGCCGCTTGCGATGTGAAGACAAGTACTGGAAGTAATGCTGCATGGGAAGAGGAAAACAATCGCGGATGCTGCTACGGAAGAGGACTATCTTGTGTAGGATAAGTGTCAAAATTATTCTAGTGTTTTCTTCGTAGTATTAATAACTATCGATGCTTCTAGTATGTTTTACTTTGTTTCATCGAAATTTTAGTAAAGGACCACTCTATCTAATAAATTAACAAAAAGGACCACCTGCAAGTGTAAATGCCAGAATAGACTCCCGCCCGCGTAACGGCGGCGCCCCCAGCCGACACGTGGCAAGCTGCCACCCTAGCACGAGGCGACAAGCCCCACATGCAGCGGCACATTTGCTCGTCATGCCCGCCGCCGGTCTCCATTGCGTCCTGGTGGGCCAAGCCGCTCATGCCTATGGCGGCAGACTTAGGTGGCTGGGTGCCTCCACTTACCCTAACGATAGGTCCTAGCGTTCGATAGCCACCCCTGGCCCGACTCCGAGACTGAGTGCTCTGATTTTCAGACGCAAAAGTCGAATCAGACATTTGCTACTATTCTAAGTTGTGCTGATTTCGGTAAGGTGATTACTGTGAAACTGTTGCAAATTTAGCTGATTTCAAGTGATTGCACTGATTAAAATTGGCCAGTGTTTCATTTTGGCAGATTCGCTTGCACAGAGAGTAGACTGCGTCGTTTTCGATGACACATATTTTCTCGTGAGGATCTGGTTCTATTAAACTCTTCATCCGCTATGCGCTCTCATTCTCAGTGTCTGCATCACTATCCGCATACCCATTTTTTCTTCACCGATTCTTCGCTTGCATAGTTGTTGCTTTCTTAGTTGATGTCACTAGCTTGCTGCTCAAGCATTCTGGGTGATTCACTCTCTACTTGCTCTTGGAGATCAAGGCAAGGTGGGAAAAAATGGCGCAAAAATTAGGCGTGAAAAAATTAGGTGGGAAAATCAAATTTCTTTATTAAGACATATCGCATAATTAAGAAATAATACATCTGAAATGTAAATATGGCTCCACACTACAACATAAATTAAAATACAAGGGCACACTAAAACTGAAATTACGCTCCTCCTCAACATCACTCTACTTGCCATGCATCTAACGTGACCATTTTCATGTTCTATCTTCACGAGATTGTTCTTCTACTGCATGTACTTCATAAGCTCTTTCTCTTAATCTATGTATTTTTGCCTCCTCATACCCCCATGCAGCCTCTTACTCCATCCTCTGGTTCACCTCACGATTTTGAGTTTGCTCTTTTAATTTTGTTATCTCTTTGTCTCTGTCTATATGCTTTAATTATCACTAGATCATGTTGGCGCGCGTTGCCGCGCCCGTCTATTTCAAAAATAAAACAATGAAATTTACATAAATGTAGGGACACAAAAAGACAAGAAACTTAAGTTGACTCATACGGTAGTAGATCATCTCTACCTCAAGTTATGCCTAGTTTCTTCTTTATAGTGTGACAGATTTCAATGATCATAATTACAACAGATTTTTCGACCAAAACGTCTATGTTCCCGACCTCGTCTCAAATGGCTAAATATCCTGATCTACAGCCCAGATTCAGAATATCCTCGAGCCTAGCCGGCTGATGTCGAGCGAAGGATCTGGAACCGTTGTGCATGCTCATCTACAACTGCGTGCAATCCACTGTGTGCGGTGAGAAAGGTAGGCAACTCCAGTTTGATTGCTTGAACAGGGGGACATTGGTAGTCATATCTGTTCTTGGCTGCTACATGAAAATGGTGGTTGTCAGTGAATACGCTTGGACGTGTGGATGGATTGAAAAAAACTGGTCACAAAATATAGGTCAATGTAGATGTTGCAAGCTGAAGGATAAGCTATTTTACTTGAGAAAATTACTTTTTGAGGAAAAGATTTCATTTTGCGGTTGGAGCATGATTCAGTGCAGCGCCTCTCTGCTACAAAGTTACCGGGTCACACTTTTGCTAGTGATCAACAAGCAACATTAGCAACAAAATGCAAATCAACCTGGTTATCTAATGGACCATCGTACCCTAAGGGGCAAAAGGCGAGTTCTTTCTACAAGTTGTTTGCTCATTTTAAAATTTATTTTCCAAGAATTCTTAACAAGTCCAGGCATTGTGTTCGGTTCTTTCCAAGCACCAGTAAAATATAGAAGCTTATGAATAATTGGTTAGAAATCAAACTGTCGATATTCTTTAGATAATCATGCCTTTTGGTTTAGGAGATTATTTTGAAACTTCTTTTCTGCATTTTTCCATTATTCAGTCTACAAATGTCGTAAGATGGTTGGTCATATTAGCTGACTGTATTATCGCTTCCTCAAATTTGGTTCAGTCAGATAGAGAATTATCAACAAAGAGAGGCATTAAAACTCTCCTGGATATTGCAGAACTGCATGCAAGAGACTTTACTGGATTATCCACTGCTGGCTGAATAGTGAATACTAATTCACATGCTGTCGGTGGCAGCACCTTTGAGCGCATCACTGAATTCTTTTTTTTTTTTTTTTGAAATAGCATCACTGAATTCTTCACCCAGGGGTAAATGGGGTTCCCCGTTACTCCATTAGGATCAAGCGTTGGTTCTTCCAAGACCTTTTTTATTTTTTTGCTTCTTCAGTCTAATGCGATCAGTTTTTCTTTGCATGTTGGACAGAGTATACCGGAAAGAAAGCATCTTCAAATAAAACAAAACCAGCAAGGGAAGTAAGTTAACAAATCACACAAGCTTTTAAGGCAATGCATGAAGAGTGGGATGAACGTACCTCTTTTCTGTTGTAACATGCGGCTGACCATAACAATTGGTTCATTAATCCTTTCCTTGTTACTCTGGGGTAGAACACTATTAGAGCCGCGAACCAAGTGTGGTTCCTGGGCATCGTTACCATGGGATCATACGAGAACGATCTGTCATTATGCTATATATATGTATATCCTGTAATATACATTGTTACGAACCACCGGGAGGAAGTATGTCGCTAGTGGGTATAGTAGACAGGAAGCTAGAAAACAAATAGAATGCAGATATTGTAAAATGAAGTTAAAAGAGACAATAAATAAAACAAAGTGCGGTATTTATTAAGAACGATTGGGCGAAATAAAAAGAGGGATAAAATTCCATGTATGAGCAAGTGCACCTGTCCAGCCGCCATTGCAGAAAATGAAATTTACGAAGTTGCTGTGACGAATCCCTGAATAAATATCCGCAATGAAAGGGAAGACGATCCCTACAAGAAGTAACAGTAAGCTATTTTTCTAACCAATGTTCATGTCAAAATTACAGAAAAAGTTTAGGATGGCAAGAAACAAAAATACCAACCCTAAGCAACAAGCATCTCTGATGAACAATGGCAGGTTGAAGAGGGGATAAAAGAGGGTAGACAAAGTAGATTGCTCGTCCACATATTTATATGGACAGGAGATAGCGGACAGTAACGTTCATATTAATCATCGTTTAGAAGTGGGTCACCATAATTACAGGAAAGATTACTATGGTGCGGGCCGTTTCAGTTTGGAATCCGAGATTAAGACGCCGCCCAGGGAGAGGCGTTTATCGGATGATGGACCAGGTCCACCGGCAAATCGAATAGTGGCTCCCCGTACAGAGGGGACGCAGCATGCAGTCGCTGGCCATAAGCTTCGCCGGCGCCGTACCTGAGAAGAAACTTTTTTTGTCCGAACTATTGTTAGAAAAAATTGAACAGAAAAGAGAAGCAACAAGGGATGGTACCTTCCTCCGACCCTTCGCTGTTTGAGTGGGGGAGGATCCGCACCAGATTTTTCGTCCTGTACGTAGCCGCCCCGTCGGCGCTGCGGAATTAGCCATTTGAGACGTGCGGACCTTTTTCCTCCTTGGTTCGTTTTGACGATAATGGTTAATGGACCACGTGAGAAGGCCATGTTACCTTTTCGCGGCCCAACATACCAGCGACGTCCTAACTCAATTCCTGGAGTAGCAGCCCAGTAATGATTGCTAACATCGTTGCGATCGGCGAAGAGAAAATTTTGACCGACTGTTCGGTACCTCCCAGTAAATCTCCAATGTCAATGATTACATCGGACGGACCAGAGCTCCTAAGTGCTGTGAGGGCTCCTAGCTGGTTACATTTTACTGTTACTTGATTAGCAACAGTCTTTTCACGACGCTCCTCCTTGAATAGGTTGCTCCATGCACGGCTAAATGAAATAAATTTAACTTTTATATTGAACTCTTATACTTTAAACTTATTTGTAGCATGCTATGGTCTTAACATGTACGTATAATTTATATTACTCATTTGATAGTTAATCACATACAAAATCATTTAATATTATGTGAATTGTTGTTTTCTACAGAACCGTGATATATAGATGAAAAATACACTTACAATGTGAAATATTTTTTTAAAAAATCTACCAACTTTTCTACTTAATCAATTTGTTGACAAGTGCATAAAATAAATACTATTATATATATTTATAGTGGAGATATCTAAAACATATGATCTAAATAATTTAATAATTGTTTTTGTATATGAGTGCGTAAGCTTACAGAAGCTTCATGAGCATTAACTAAGTTGCTAGCAAGATTCTACATTGCTTTTTAGATTGTATTGTTCCTACATATATGATACTCCCTTCTTGCTAAAATATAGTCAATAAGAGTTTTGTGAAAAGTCAAACAACGTGAAGTTTGACCAACTATATATAAAAAGTATATATCAACATCTAGAATATCAAACCAATACCATATAAATTAGTTGTGACATGAATTTTCATATAGTATACAGATGTAAATAAGGTTTGTAATAAACTTGGTCAAACTTTGTGTCATTTGACTTTTGAAAAAAATTATATGCTTCACATTGTGTAAGGAGGGAGAACGTGGGACGCGGACGATGTGAACCTGGGTGCACATGCACCCCATTATGAAAAATTCTAAAAAAATGCTATTTCAAAATTTCAGAAAATTTGAAAAAATGCACGCATGTATATGTAGGATAACGTTGCATAGAAAACAAAAATTTTCCTACCGCGAACACGCAATCCAAGCCAAGATGCAATCTAGAAGACGGTAGCAACGAGGGGGTATCGAGTCTCACCCTTGAAGAGATTCCAAAGCCTACAAGATGAGGCTCTTGTTGCTGCGGTAGACGTTCACTTGCCGCTTGCAAAAGCGCGTAGAAGATCTTGATCACGATCGGTTCCGGCGCCACGAACGGGCAGCACCTCCGTACTCGGTCACACGTTCGGTTGTTGATGAAGACGACGTCCACCTCCCCGTTCCAGCGGGCAGCGGAAGTAGTAGCTCCTCTTGAATCCGACGGCACGACGGCGTGGTGTCGGTGGCGGTGAAGAAGTCCGGCGGAGCTTCGCTAAGCTATGCGGGCAATATGGAGGAGAGGAGCTTGGCTAGGGTTTGGGAGGGGTGGCCGGCCACTCTATGGGGGCGGCCAGCTTGTGGTCTTGGGGTGGTCGGCCCCCTCCCTTGGCCCCTCATTATATAGGTGGATCCCAAGTGTTGGTGTCCAAGTCTTCGAATAAGACCCGAAACCAAAACCTTCCATAAGAGGGGAAACCTAGCCCAACTAGGACTCCCACCCAAAGGGTGGGATTTCCACCTCCCATGTGGGGGGTGGCCGGCCCCCTAAGGGGGAGTCCACTTGGGACTCCTCCCCACTAGGGTTGGCCGGCCATGGAGGTGGAGTCCCATGTGGACTCCACCTTCCTTGGTGGTTTCTTCCGGACTTTTCTAGAACCTTCTAGAACCTTCCATAGAACCTTCCGCGACATTTTATTCACATAAAATGACATCCTATATATGAATCTTATTCTCCGGACCATTCCGGAACTCCTCGTGATGTCCGGGATCACATTCGGGACTTCGAACAAATATTCCAACTCCATTCCATATTCAAGAACTACCATTTCAACATCCAACTTTAAGTGTGTCACCCTACGGTTCGAGAACTATGCGGACATGGTTGAGTACTCACTCCGACCAATAACCAATAGCGGGATCTGGAGATCCATAATGGCTCCCACATATTCAACGATGACTTTAGTGATCGAATGAACCATTCACATATTATACCAATTCCCTTTGTCTCGCGATATTTTACTTGTCCGAGGTTTGATCTTCGGTATCACTCTATACCTTGTTCAACCTCGTCTCACGACAAGTACTCTTTACTCGTACCGTGGTATGTGGTCTCTTATGAACTCATTCATATGCTTGCAAGACATTAGACGACATTCGACCGAGAGGGCCCAGAGTATATCTATTCGTCATCGGGATGGACAAATCCCACTGTTGATCCATATGCCTCAACTCATACTTTCCGGATACTTAATCCCACCTTTATAGCCACCCATTTACGCAGTGGTGTTTGGTGTAATCAAAGTACCTTTCCGGTATAAGTGATTTACATGATCTCATGGTCATAAGGACTAGGTAACTATGTATCGAAAGCTTATAGCAAATAACTTAATGACGAGATCTTATGCTACGCTTAATTGGGTGTGTCCATTATATCATTCACACAATGATATAACCTTGTTATTAATAACATCCAATGTTCATGATTATGAAACTAATCATCCATTAATCAACAAGCTAGTTTAAGAGGCATACTAGGGACTTCTTGTTTGTCTACATATCACACATGTACTAATGTTTCGGTTAATACAATTCTAGCATGATATATAAACATTTATCATAAACATAAAGATATAAATAATAACCACTTTATTATTGCCTCTAGGGCATATCTCCTTCGATCTCCCACTTGCACTAGAGTCAATAATCTAGATTACATTGTAATATACCTAACACCCATGGCATTACGGTGTTGGTCATGCTTTGCCCTAGGGAGAGCTTTAGTCAACGGATCTGCTACATTCGGATCGGTGTGTACTTTGCAAATCTTTACTTCTCCATCTTCGATGTACTCGCGAATCGAGTGGTAACGCAGCTTGATATGCTTGAGCCTCTTGTGTGACCTTGGCTCTTGTGCATT
>NC_061512.1:268101402-268127760 GCF_022539505.1 Lolium rigidum
TGCCCGGAACCGGAAGAAGCAGATAGCAGCTGGACAGGCGATGTGCACGCGTGTCGCATCTGGAAAGCTCCCTTCTTCCCTCGTGGGCCACTCAGTCAGCGCTGCTCGCTTCAGAGAACAAACAACGTTTGGGAAACGCCACACAATGGGGCGATCACATTGAATCAATTATATAGGCGTGTAGCCTTGAGTTACAAGTAATATCTCAACAAATCAAGATAAGAATCCTAGCCTACCATATACGGTTAGCTATACAAAAGGGATACGTTGACATCCCCCCTCAGTTTGTGCGTCGGCTGGATGAACGCATAAACTGGAACGAAACTCCGAGAACAGCTGCGAGGGAAGTCCTTTTGTCATGATATCAGCATACTGATGAGCAGACGGCACATGGAGTACGCGGACCTGTCCAAGAGACACCTTTTCTCGAACAAAATGAATGTCGATTTCAATGTGCTTAGTGCGCCGGTGTTGGACAGGATTAGAAGCCATGTATACCGAGCTGACATTGTCACAAAAAACCACAGTTGCAGCATGTATGGGCTGGTGGAGTTCGCCAAGGAGCTGTCGTACCCAGCAGCACTCGGCGACAAGCATGAGCTACCGCCCGATACTCCGCTTCGGCACTTGATCGAGAGACGGTGGTCTGGCGTTTGGATGACCAGGAAACCAAATTATCGCCAAGATAGACACAATAGCCGGAAGTAGAGTGGCGAGTGTCCGGACAACCAGCCCAATCAGCGTCGGAGTATGCGGTGAGTGACGTCGTCGGAGAGCAGGAGAGATGCAGGCTCATGTCGAGGGTGCCCTTGATGTAGCGAAGAATCCTTTTGACAAGGTTCAGATGGGGCTCCCGAGGGGCGTGCATATAGAGACACGCCCTGCCGAACGGCGTGAGCGATGTCGTGGCGAGTGAGCGTCGAGTACGTGCGGTGCACCGGCATAGCTGCGGTACTCGGTAGGGTCAACAAGGAGAGGGCCTTCATCAGCGGAGAGCTTGCAGCGAATGTCGATGGGAGTGGCACACGAATGGCACTCAACCATGCCGGCTCGTCGGAGAAGATCAACAAGCATATTGCCGTTGAGAAAGGACCATGCCCGACGACGTCCGAGTGACGGAGATGCCGAGGAAGAATGATAAGGCACCCAAATCCGTCATGGCGAACTCGGAGTGGAGGCGCTGAGTGAGCTGCTGCAGAAGGCGTCCCGAAGAGGCGGTGATGACGATGTCGTCAACATAGAGCAGAATGTAGGCGAGCTCCTGTCCATGCTTGTAGATGAAGAGGGAGACATCTGACTTCGAGGCCACGAAGCCGAGACGATGCGCGAAGAGGGCGAAGCGTTGATACCACGCTCGGGGAGCCTGCTTCAGGCCGTAGAGAGACTTGTGGAGCCTGCACACATGGTCTGGAAAGCGTGTGTCAACAAATCCGGGAGGCTGCTGACAATAGACCTCCTCGTCAAGGGTGCCGTTGAGGAAGGCGTTCTTGACGTCCAGCTGATGGATTGGCCACGAACGTGAGACAGCGATGCTGAGGACGATGCGGATCGTGGCCGGCTTCATGACGGGACTAAAAGTCTCGTCGAAGTCAACCCCATGCTGTTGTGAGAAGCCACGGACCACCCATCTTGCCTTGTACCGGGCAAGGCTGCCGTCGGAGTGGAACTTGTGTTTGAATATCCATTTTCCTGAAACAACATTAGCACGAGCAGGACGTGGAACAAGAGTCCAAGTTCCATTAGTAACAAGAGCATCAAACTCATCTCGCATGGCGCGGCGCCAATATGGGTCATGGAGGGCGCCCGGTATGTTTTGGGAATTGGAGAGGGAGTGGAGGTGGTGACGGAGAGGTTAAGGCGATCAGTGGGTTTGAACAGACCGTGTTTGGCACGTGTGACCATGGTGTGTGTGTTAGAAGGTGACGGAGGACGATGAATTTCCACCGGAGGCGAGGGAACACTCGACGATGGAGAGGGAGGTGTGGCCGACGGAGGAGGAGACAAGGGAGGGGTAGATGGGCCGGGAGAGGGAGGCCCATTGGGGCACGGAGAGGGAGGCCCGGAGGGCGAAGCCGGACCAGGCGACGGTGGACGTCGATCGTCATGCACAGCGGGTGCCGGGTGCGCATGCAGAACGGGTTGGAAAGCGACGGGGGACGGCTGAGTGGCTGCAAGGTCGAGAAGGAAATCGGAAGCGAAGGCAGTGGTCGGTAGGGTCGGTCGGGTGCATGGGCGAAGGGGAATATGGACTCATCAAAAATGACATGACGAGAGACGATGACTCGCGAGTAGACATGTCGAGGCACCGATACCCTTTATGGTTGCTAGGGTAGCCTAGGAACGTGCAAGCAACGGACCGGGGCGAAAGTTTGTGTTTGGCCGTGGCGGACCGATTAGGATAACGAGACAGCCGAAGACACGCAGGTTTTGATAGTCCGGGTAGGTTGTGTAGAGGCGATGGTATGGGATAGAGAAGCCGATAGGCTGGGAAGGTCGGATGTTGACTAGGTGGGTGGCGGTGGCGACGGCTTCAGCCCAAGTATGTGGGTGGCATGGAAGACCGGAATAGGAGAGTGCGGGTGACGTCGTTGATCGTGCGAATAGCACGTTCGGCCTTGCCATTTTGCGCCGACGTGTATGGACATGAAAGGCGAAGGTGGATGCCATGGGTGCGGAAGAGCGAGGTTACTGGTCGAGTTTAAAAACTCGCTGCCGTTGTCGCCTTGCATCGCTTTGAGAGGACGAGCAAACTGTGTGCGAGCGTAGGCAACGAAAGCAATAAGAGTGTCGGCGGTGTCGGACTTTTGGCGTAAAGGGAATGTCCACATAAAATGAGTAAAGTCATTGACAATAATAAGGTAATATTTAAAACCTGAATTGCTCAAAATAGGAGATGTCCAAAGATCACAATGAACTAGCTGAAAAGGTTCGACACTTATCGAGGTAGACCTAGAGAATGGAAGGCGCACGTGTTTGCCAAGCCGGCGGTGCGTGACAAACATGCGAGGCCGCTTTATTACATGGGATAAACGATCGCCTATGGAGATGTGACATAGTGTCACGACCCGGGTGACCTAGACGTCGATGCCAGAGCTCGGTTGTGGTGGTGGCGATGAGTCCATGGGCGGTGGAGCGGAGAGCTGATGACGGAAAGACGTAGAGGTCGCCACGGCTGTTGCACCTAATGATCACGGCCTTGGTGCGAAGATCCTTGACAGAAAAACCAAACGGGTCAAACTCAATAGAACAAAGATTATCAATAGTGGAAGTGATACGTCTCCAACGTATCGATAATTTCTTGTGTTCCATGCCACATTATTGATGTTATCTACATGTTTTATGCACACTTTATGTCATATTCGTGCATTTTCTCGGAACTAACCTATTAACAAGATGCCGAAGTGCCGCTTGTCGTTTTCTGCTGTTTTTGGTTTCAGAAATCCTAGTAAAGAAATATTCTCGGAATTGGACGAAATAAAAGCCCGGAGGCCTATTTTCTCACGAAGCTTCCGGAAGACCGAAGACGAGACGGAGAGGGGCCACGGGGTGGCCAAACCCTAGGGCGGCGCGGCCCCACCCCCGGCCGCGCCGGCCTGTGGTTTGGGCCCCCGTGCCGCCTCTCGACTTGCCCTTCCGCCTACTTAAAGCCTCCGTGACGAAACCCCCGCACCGAGAGCCACGATACGGAAAACATTACCGAGACGCCGTCGCCGCCGATCCCATCTCGGGGATCCCGGAGATCGCCTCCGGCACCCTGCCGGAGAGGGGAATCATCTCCCGGAGGACTCTACACCGCCATGGTCGCCTCCGGAGTGATGAGTGAGTAGTCTACCCCTGGACTATGGGTCCATAGCAGTAGCTAGATGGTTGTCTTCTCCCCATTGTGCTATCATTGTCGGATCTTGTGAGCTGCCTATCATGATCAAGATCATCTATATGTAATTCTATATGTTGCGTTTGTTGGGATCCGATGAATAGAGAATACTTGTTATGTTGATTATCAAAGTTATACATGTGTTGTTTATGATCTTGCATGCTCTCCGTTTCTAGTAGAGGCTCGGCCAAGTTTTTTACTTTTAACTCCAAGAGGGAGTACTTATGCTCGATAGTGGGTTCATGCCGCATTGACACCGGGACAGTGACGAAAAGTTCTAAGGTTGTGTTGTGCTCGTTGCCACTAGGGATAAAACATTGATGCTATGTCTAAGGATGTAGTTGTTGATTACATTACGCACCATACTTAATGCAATTGTCCGTTGCTTTGCAACTTAATACTCGGAGGGGTTCGGATGATAACTCTGAAGGTGGACTTTTTAGGCATAGATGCGGTTGGATGGCGGTCTATGTACTTTGTCGTAATGCCCAATTAAATCTCACTATACTCATCATGATATGTATGTGCATTGTCATGCTCTCTTTATTTGTCAATTGCCCAACTGTAATTTGTTCACCCAACATGCTGTTCGTCTTATGGGAGAGACACCTCTAGTGAACCGTGGACCCCGGTCCAATTCTCTTTACTGAAATACAATCTACCGCAATACTTGTTTTTACTGTTTTCTCTGCAAACAATCATCTTCCACACAATACGGTTAATCCTTTGTTACAGCAAGCCGGTGAGATTGACAACCTCACTCGTTTCGTTGGGGCAAAGTAGCTTGGTTGTGTTGTGCAGGTTCCACGTTGGCGCCGGAATCTCCGGTGTTGCGCCGCACTACATCCCGCCGCCATCAACCTTCAACGTGCTTCTTGGCTCCTCCTGGTTCGATAAACCTTGGTTTCTTTCCGAGGGAAAACTTGCTGCTGTGCGCATCATACCTTCCTCTTGGGGTTGCCCAACGAACGTGTGAAATACACGCCATCAAGCTCTTTTTCCGGCGCCGTTGCCGGGGAGATCAAGACACGCTGCAAGGGGAGTCTCCACTTCTCAATCTCTTTACTTTGTTTTTGTCTTGCTTTATTTTATTTACTACTTTGTTTGCTGCATTATATCAAAACACAAAAAAATTAGTTGCTAGCTTTACTTTATTTGCTATCTTGTTTGCTATATCAAAAACACAAAAAAAAATTAGTTACTTGCATTTACTTTACTTATTTCATCATGTTTCCTTTTAATTTTACCACAAAAGACATACCGGTAGGACGTGGGTCTATAGTTGGGAGAAATAATATAGAAGAATTCTTCAACCATGTTAGTACTATTGATGATTTTGAGGATAGACACTTGGTAGACCTTGCGCCTACTTATGAAATTGCTGCCGCGCATTTAGTTCGCTTGTTGGAAACCAAATTTGTTAATCTCAATCCTATAATCCAACATATGTTTTTCACACTAGGTGATATGGAAGAAGGGGAAAAGAAAGATTTTGTTTTAGAAACCCTTCTTAGAGAATTTGGTGGTCTAGCAAGAGAAGCTAGAAAGGTCTTTGCTAAATTTAATATGCTTGGTTCTCCTACAAATTTTGCTAGTCTCCTTGAAAAGATGGATATGGATAGAATAAGATACACTAATAATATTGATGATGGTGGGGAGATCAAAGCACCAATACCATGCAAGCTCCTAGCTATGAATGATGCACTAGAAAATAACTATGCTTGGCTTGTTCCTGAAAATTTGTTTGATGAGAGTAGCACACCTAAGACTAATGAAAAGGGAGATGCTAAAACTTATGTATCTAATATAATATGCCTGGTTGAGAAGAGCCCACACCCCGCTGTAGAAATACCACCCTTTGATAATACTTGATACACACTTTCTGCGCCTAGCTGAAAGGCGTTAAAGAAAAGCGCTTATGGGAGACAACCCATGTTTTTACCTACAGTACTTTGTTTTTATTTTGTGTCTTGGAAGTTGTTTACTACTGTAGCAACCTCTCCTTATCTTAGTTTTGAGTTTTGTTGTGCCAAGTTAAGCCGTTGATAGAAAAGTAAGTACTAGATTTGGATTACTGCGCAGTTCCAGATTTCTTTGCTGTCACGAATCTGAGCCCACTGCCCTGCGGGAAGCTCAGAAAATTATGCCAATTTACGTGCATGATCCTCAGATATGTACGCAACTTTCATTCAATTTGAGCATTTTCATTTGAGCAAGTCTGGTGCCATTTTAAAATTCGTCAATACGAACTGTTCTGTTTTGACAGATTCTGCCTTTTATTTCGCATTGCCTCTTTCGCTATGTTGGATGAATTTCTTTGATCCACTAATGTCCAGTAGCATTATGCAATGTCCAGAAGTGTTAAGAATGATTGTGTCACCTCTGAATATGTCAATTTATATTGTGCACTAACCCTCTAATGAGTTGTTTCGAGTTTGGTGTGGAGGAAGTTTTCAAGGGTCAAGAGAGGAGTATGATGCAACATGATCAAGGAGAGTGAAAGCTCTAAGCTTGGGGATGCACCCGGTGGTTCACCCCTGCATATATCAAGAAGACTCAAGCGTCTAAGCTTGGGGATGCCCAAGGCATCCCCTTCTTCATCGACAAATTATCGGGTTCCTCCCCCGAAACTATATTTTTATTCGGCCACATCTTATGTGCTTTTTCTTGGAGCGTCGGTTTGTTTTTGTTTTTGTTTTGTTTGAATAAAATGGATCCTAGCATTCACTTTATGGGAGAGATACACGCTCCGCTGTAGCATATGGACAAATATGTCCTTGGTTTCTACTCATAGTATTCATGGCGAAGTTTCTCCTTCGTTAAATTGTTATATGGTTGGAATTGGAAAATGATACATGTAGTAATTGCTATAAATGTCTTGGGTAATGTGATACTTGGCAATTGTTGTGCTCATGTTTAAGCTCTTGCATCATATGCTTTGCACCCATTAATGAAGAAATACATAGAGCATGCTAAAATTTGGTTTGCATATTTGGTTTCTCTAAGGTCTAGATAATTTCTAGTATTGAGTTTGAACAACAAGGAAGACGGTGTAGAGTCTTATAATGTTTACAATATGTCTTTTATGTGAGTTTTGCTGCACCGGTTCATCCTTGTGTTTGTTTCAAATAAGCCTTGCTAGCCTAAACCTTGTATCGAGAGGGAATACTTCTCATGCATCCAAAATACTTGAGCCAACCACTATGCCATTTGTGTCCACCATACCTACCTATACTACATGGTATTTTCCCGCCATTCCAAAGTAAATTGCTTGAGTGCTACTGATGTCTACGGGAGCTTCTATTCTTGTAGACAGTGTTGGGCCTCCAAGAGCAGAGGTTTGTAGAACAGCAGCAAGTTTCCCTTAAGTGGATACCCAAGGTTTATCGAACTCAGGGAGGAAGAGGTCAAAGATATCCCTCTCATGCAACCCCGCAACCACAAAGCAAGAAGTCTCTTGTGTCCCCAACACACCTAATAGGTGCACTAGTTCGGCGAAGAGATAGTGAAATACAGGTGGTATAAATAAGTATGAGCAAGTAGCAACGGTGCCAGAAAAGTGCTTGGCGTGTAGTTGATGGTGGTGGTATTGCAGCAGTAGTAACGCAGTAAAACAGTAAACAAGCAGTAGTAACGCAGTAGTAGTAACGCAGCAGTAGTAAACAAGTAGTAGTAACTCAGCAGTATTTAGGAACAAGGCCTAGGGATTACACTTTCACTAGTGGACACTCTCAACATTGATCACATAACATAATAGATAAATGCATACTCTACACTTTTGTTGGATGATGAACACATTGCGTAGGATTACACGAACCCTCAATGCCGGAGTTAACAAGCTCCACAATAATGCTCATGTTTTAGTAACCTTCGAGTGTAAGATAGATCAACGAGACTAAACCAAGTACTAGCATAGCATGCACACTCGTCACCTTCATGCATATGTAGGAGGAATAGATCACATCAATATTATCATAGCAATAGTTAACTTCGCAATCTACAAGAGATCATGATCATAGCATAAACCAAGTACTAACACGGTGCACGCACTCGTCACCTTTGCACACATGCGGAGAGGAATAAACTACTTTAATAACAAATCACTAGAGTAGCACATAGATAAATTGTGATACAAACTCATATGAATCTCAATGAGATCATTGTATTGAAGTACATGGAAGAGAGATGAACCACATAGCTACCGGTACAGCCCCGAGCCTCGATGGAGAACTACTCCCTCCTCATGGGAGCAGCAGCGGTGATGAAGATGGCGGTGGAGATGGCAGCGGTGTCGATGGAGAAGCCTTCCGGGGCACTTCCCCGCTCCGGCAGGGTGCCGGAACAGAGATCCTGTCCCCCAGATCTTGGCTTCGCGATGGCGGCGGCTCTGGAAGGTTTTCGTGGGTTTCGTCAATTGGTATCGGGTTTTCTGATCCAGGGGCTTCTTATAGGCGAAGAGGCGGCGCAGGAGGGCTGACAGGGGGGCCACACCATAGGGCGGCGCGGCCCCCCTCTGCCGCGCCAGCCCTAGGGTTTGGTGGCCCTGTGGCCCCCTCCGGTCCTTCCCGGGTGTTCCGGATGCTTCCGATGAAAATAGGAACTTTGGCGTTGATTTCGTCCGATTCCGAGAATATTTCGTTACTAGGATTTCTGAAACCAAAAACAGCAGAAAACGAGAACCGGCACTTCGGCATCTTGTTAATAGGTTAGTTCCAGAAAATGCACGAATATGACATAAAGTGTGCATAAAACATGTAGATAACATCAATAATGTGGCATGGAACACAAGAAATTATCGATACGTTGGAGACGTATCAGCATCCCTAAGCTTAGTTCTGCTCGTCCCGAGCAGGTAAAACGATAACAAAGATAATTTCTGGAGTGACATGCCATCATAAACTTGATCATACTATTTGTAAAGCATATGTAGTGAATGCAGCGATCAAAACAATGTATATGACATGGGTAAACAATTGAATCATAAAGCAAAGACTTTTCATGAATAGCACTTCAAGACAAGCATCAATAAGTCTTGCATAAGAGTTAACTCATAAAGCAATAATTCAAAGTAAAGGTATTGAAGCAACACAAAAGAAGATTAAGTTTCAGCGGTTGCTTTCAACTTGTAACATGTATATCTCATGGATAATTGTCAATGCAAAGCAATATAACAAATGCAATATGCTAATATGTAAGAATCAATGCACAGTTCACACAAGTGTTTGCTTCTTGAGATGGAGAGAAATAGGTGAACTGACTCAACATTGAAAGTAAAAGAATGGTCCTCATAGAGGAAAAGCATCGATTGCTATATTTGTGCTAGAGCTTTGATTTTGAAAACATAAAGAGAGCATAAAAATAAAGTTTGGAGAGGTGTATGTTGTTGTCAACGAATGGTAGCGGGTACTCTAACCCCCTTGCCAGGCAAACCTTCAAAGAGCGGCTCCCATTTTATTTTATTTTTGGGTGGCACTCCTTCCAACCTTTCTTTCACAAACCATGGCTAACCGAATCCTCGGGTGCCTGCCAACAATCTCATACCATGAAGGAGTACCTTTATTTTAGTTTTATTATGATGACACTCCTCCCAACCTTTGCTTACACAAGCCATGGCTAACCGAATCCTTCGGGTGCCGTCCAACAATCACATACCATGGAGGAGTGTCTATTTTTAGTTTGTTAATTTGGGACTCGGGAATCCCATTGCCAGCTCTTTTGCAAAATTATTGGATAAGCGGATGAAGCCACTAGTCCATTGGTGAAAGTTGCCCAACAAGATTGAAAGATAAACACCACATACTTCCTCATGAGCTATAAAACATTGACACAAATAAGAGGTAATAAATTTTGAATTGTTTAAAGGTAGCACTCAAGCAATTTACTTTGGAATGGCAGGAAATACCATGTAGTAGGTAGGTATGGTGGACACAAATGGCATAGTGGTTGGCTCAAGTATTTTGGATGCATGAGAAGTATTCCCTCTCGATACAAGGTTTAGGCTAGCAAGGCTTATTTGAAACAAACACAAGGATGAACCGGTGCAGCAAAACTCACATAAAAGACATATTGAAAATATTATAAGACTCTACACCGTCTTCCTTGTTGTTCAAACTCAATACTAGAAATTATCTAGACCTTAGAGAAACCAAATATGCAAACCAAATTTTAACAAGCTCTATGTATTTCTTCACTAATGGGTGCAAAGCATATGATGCAAGAGCTTAAACATGAGCACAACAATTGCCAAGTATCACATTACCCAAGACATTTATAGCAATTACTACATGTATCATTTTCCAATTCCAACCATATAACAATTTAACGAAGAGGAAACTTCGCCATGAATATTATGAGCTAAGAACACATGTGTTCATTTGAACCAGCGGAGCGTGTCTCTCTCCAACACAAGCATGATGTAATCCAATTTATTCAAACACAAACAAAAACAAAAGCAAACAAACAGACGCTCCAAGAAAAAGCACATAAGATGTGGCCGAATAAAAATGTAGTTTCGGGGAGGAACCTGATAATTTGTTGATGAAGAAGGGGATGCCTTGGGCATCCCCAAGCTTAGACGCTTGAGTCTTCTTGATATATGCAGGGGTGAACCACCGGGTGCATCCCCAAGCTTAGAGCTTTCACTCTCCTTGATCATAGTATATCATCCTCCTCTCTTGACCCTTGAAAACTTCCTCCACACCAAACTCGAAACAACTCATTAGAGGGTTAGTGCACAATATAAATTGACATATTCAGAGGTGACACAATCATTCTTAACACTTCTGGACATTGCATAATGCTACTGGACATTAATGGATCAAAGAAATTCACCCAACATAGCGAAAGAGGCAATGCGAAATAAAAGGCAGAATCTGTCAAAACAGAACAGTTCGTATTGACGAATTTTAAAATGGCACCAGACTTGCTCAAATGAAAATGCTCAAATTGAATGAAAGTTGCGTACATATCTGAGGATCATGCACGTAAATTGGCATAATTTTCTGAGCTTCCTGCAGGGCAGTGGGCTCAGATTCGTGACAGCAAAGAAATCTGGAACTGCGCAGTAATCCAAATCTAGTACTTACTTTTCTATCAACGGCTTAACTTGGCACAACAAAACTCAAAACTAAGATAAGGAGAGGTTGCTACAGTAGTAAACAACTTCCAAGACACAAATATAAAACAAAGTACTGTAGCAAAATAACACATGGGTTATCTCCCAAGAAGTTCTTTCTTTTTAGCCATTAAGATGGGCTCAGCAGTTTTAATGATGCACTCGCAAGAGATAGTATGTGAAGCAAAAGAGAGCATCAAGAGGCAAATTCAAAACATATTTAAGTCTAACATGCTTCCTATGCATAGGAATCTTGTAAATAAACAAGTTCATGAAGAGCAAAGTAACAAGCATAGGAAGATAAAACAAGTGTAGCTTGAAAAATTTCAGCACATAGAGAGGCATTTTAGTAACATGAAAATTTCTACAACCATATTTTCCTCTCTCATAATAACTTTCAGTAGCATCATGAGCAAACTCAACAATATAACTATCACATAAAGCATTCTTATCATGAGTCTCATGCATAAAATTATTACTCTCCACATAAGCATAGTCAAATTTATTAGTTGTAGTGGGAGCAAATTCAACGAAGTAGCTATCATTATTATTCTCATCAAGTGTAGGAGGCATAGTATAATCACAACAAAATTTACTCTCCATAGTAGGTGGCACCAAAAGACCACTATCATCATAATCATCATAAATAGGAGGCAAAGTATCATCAAAGAAAATTTTCTCCTCAATGCTTGGGGGACTAAAAAGATCATGAAAACCAGCTTCCCCAAGCTTAGAACTTTCTATATTATTGTCAACAATGGTGTTCAAAGCGTTCATACTAATATTACTACCAGCATGCAAACAAGATTTCATAGGTTTTTTAATTTTCGCATCAAACAATCCATGTTTTAAATCAGGAAATAGAATAAGAAGCTCACTCTTGTACATTATGCCAAACTAGTGTAAACAAGAAACAACAAGATACAATTGCAGGATCTAAAGGAAATAGCTTTGAGCACACACACAACGGCGCCAGAAAATTACTTTACCTGAGACCGTAGTATGAGAGCCTTTTTACCTTTCCTCCCCGGCAACGGCGCCAGAAAAGTGCTTGATGTCTACGGGAGCTTCTATTCTTGTAGACAGTGTTGGGCCTCCAAGAGCAGAGGTTTGTAGAACGGCAGCAAGTTTCCCTTAAGTGGATACCCAAGGTTTATCGAACTCGGGGAGGAAGAGGTCAAAGATATCCCTCTCATGCAACCCTGCAACCACAAAGCAAGAAGTCTCTTGTGTCCCCAACACACCTAATAGGTGCACTAGTTCGGCGAAGAGATAGTGAAATACGGGTGGTATAAATAAGTATGAGCAGTAGCAACGGTGCCGAAAAGTGCTTGGCGTGTAGTTGATGGTGGTGGTATTGCAGCGATAGTAGCGTGGTAAAACAGTAAACAAGCAGTAGTAACGCAGTAGTAGTAACGCAGCAGTAGTAAACAAGTAGTAGTAACTCAGCAGTATTTAGGAACAAGGCCTAGGGATTACACTTTCACTAGTGGACACTCTCAACATTGATCACATAACATAATAGATAAATGCATACTCTACACTTTTGTTGGATGATGAACACATTGCGTAGGATTACACGAACCCTCAATGCCGGAGTTAACAAGCTCCACAATAATGCTCATGTTTTAGTAACCTTCGGTGTAAGATAGATCAACGAGACTAAACCAAGTACTAGCATAGCATGCACACTTGTCACCTTCATGCATATGTAGGAGGAATAGATCACATCAATATTATCATAGCAATAGTTAACTTCGCAATCTACAAGAGATCATGATCATAGCATAAACCAAGTACTAACACGGTGCACGCACTGTCACCTTTGCACACATGCAGGAGGAATAAACTACTTTAATAACAAATCACTAGAGTAGCACATAGATAAATTGTGATACAAACTCATATGAATCTCAATGAGATCATTGTATTGAAGTACATGGAAGAGAGATGAACCACATAGCTACCGGTACAGCCCAGAGCCTCGATGGAGAACTACTCCCTCCTCATGGGAGCGAGCAGCGGTGATGAAGATGGCGGTGGAGATGGCAGCGGTGTCGATGGAGAAGCCTTCCGGGGCACTTCCCCGCTCCGGCGGCGTGCGGAACAGAGATCCTGTCCCCCGGATCTTGGCTTCGCGATGGCGGCGGCTCGGCGGGTTTACGTGGGTTTCGTCAATTGGTATCGGGTTTTCCGATCCAGGGGCTTCTTATAGGCGAAGAGGCGGCGCAGGAGGGCTGACAGGGGGGCCACACCATAGGGCGGCGCGGCCCCCCCTCTGGCCGCGCCAGCCTAGGGTTTGGTGGCCCTGTGGCCCCCCTCTGGTCCTTCCCGGGTGTTCTGGATGCTTCCGATGAAAATAGGAACTTTGGCGTTGATTTCGTCCGATTCGAGAATATTTCGTTACTAGGATTTACGAAACCAAAAACAGCGAGAAAACGAGAAGCGGCACTTCGGCATCTTGTTAATAGGTTAGTTCCAGAAAATGCACGAATATGACATAAAGTGTGCATAAAACATGTAGATAACATCAATAATGTGGCATGGAACACAAGAAATTATCGATACGTTGGAGACGTATCAGCTACCTTTAAAATTCCATCATTCACCTTTGCAATATATAGCTCATGGGACAAATAGCTTAAAAACTATTGTGGTATTGAATATGTAATTATGCACTTTATCTCTTATTAAGTTGCTTGTTGTGCGATAACCATGTTTGCGGGGAACGCCATCAACTCTTTGTTGAATTTCATGTGAGTTGCTATGCATGTTCGTCTTGTCACGAAGTAAGGGCGATCTACACTGAGTTGAATGGTTTGAGCATGCATATTGTGAGAGAAGAACATTGGGCCGCTAACTAAAGCCATGATTCATGGTGGAAGTTTCAGTTTTGGACAAATATCCTCAAATCTCTAATGAGAAAAGAATTAATTGTTGTCAAATGCTTAAAGCATTAAAAGAGGAGTCCATTATCTGTTGTCTATGTTGTCCCGGTATGGATGTCTAAGTTGAGAATAATCAAAAGCGAGAAATCCAAATGCGAGCTTTCTCCTTAGACCTTTGTACGGGCGGCATAGAGGTACCCCTTTGTGAAACTTGGTTAAAGCATATGTATTGCGGTGATAATCCAGGTAGTCCAAGCTAATTAGGACAAGGTGCGGGCACTATTAGTACACTATGCATGAGGCTTGCAACTTATAAGATATAATTTACATGATGCATATGCTTTATTACTACCGTTGACAAAATTGTTTCATGTTTTCAAAATCAAAGCTCTAGCACAAATATAGCAATCGATGCTTTTCCTCTATGAGGACCATTCTTTTACTTTCAATGTTGAGTCAGTTCACCTATTTCTCTCCACCTCAAGAAGCAAACACTTGTGTGAATTGTGCATTGATTCTTACATACTTGCTTATTGCACTTATTATATTACTCTATGTTGACAATATCCATGAGATATACATGTTACAAGTTGAAAGCAACCGCTGAAACTTAATCTTCTTTTGTGTTGTTTCAATACCTTTACTTTGAATTATTGCTTTATGAGTTAACTCTTATGCAAGACTTATTGATGCTTGTCTTGAAGTGCTATTCATGAAAAGTCTTTGCTTTATGATTCACTTGTTTACTCATGTCATACACATTGTTTTGATCGCTGCATTCTCTACATATGCTTTACAAATAGTATGATCAAGTTTATGATGGCATGTCACTCCAGAAATTATCTTTGTTATCGTTTTACTCCTTCGGGACGAGCGAGAACTAAGCTTAGGGATGCTGATACGTCTCCAACGTATCGATAATTTCTTGTGTTCCATGCCACATTATTGATGTTATCTACATGTTTTATGCACACTTTATGTCATATTCGTGCATTTTACGGAACAAACCTATTAACAAGATGCCGAAGTGCCGATTCTTGTTTTCTGCTTGTTTTTGGTTTCAGAAATCCTAGTAAAGAAATATTCTCGGAATTGGACGAAATAAAAGCCCGGAGGCCTATTTTCTCACGAAGCTTCCAGAAGACCGAAGACGAGACGGAGAGGGGCCACGGGGTGGCCAAACCCTAGGGCGGCGCGGCCCCACCCCTGGCCGCGCCGGCCTGTGGTTTGGGCCCCCCGTGCCGCCTCTCGACTTGCCCTTCCGCCTACTTAAAGCCTCCGTGACGAAACCCCCGGTACCGAGAGCCACGATACGGAAAACATTACTGAGACGCCGTCGCCGCCGATCCCATCTCGGGGGATCCTGGAGATCGCCTCCGGCACCCTGCCGGAGAGGGGAATCATCTCCCGGAGGACTATACACCGCCATGGTCGCCTCCGGAGTGATGAGTGAGTAGTCTACCCCTGGACTATGGGTCCATAGCAGTAGCTAGATGGTTGTCTTCTCCCCATTGTGCTATCATTGTCGGATCTTGTGAGCTGCCTATCATGATCAAGATCATCTATATGTAATTCTATATGTTGCGTTTGTTGGGATCCGATGAATAGAGAATACTTGTTATGTTGATTATCAAAGTTATACATGTGTTGTTTATGATCTTGCATGCTCTCCGTTTCTAGTAGAGGCTGCGGCCAAGTTTTTACTTTTAACTCCAAGAGGGAGTACTTATGCTCGATAGTGGGTTCATGCCGCATTGACACACGGGACGGTGACGAGAAAGTTCTAAGGTTGTGTTGTGCTTGTTGCCACTAGGGATAAAACATTGATGCTATGTCTAAGGATGTAGTTGTTGATTACATTACGCACCATACT
Source organism: Lolium rigidum (assembly GCF_022539505.1). Taxonomy (NCBI): domain Eukaryota; kingdom Viridiplantae; phylum Streptophyta; class Magnoliopsida; order Poales; family Poaceae; genus Lolium; species Lolium rigidum. The sequence goes on from NC_061512.1 coordinate 268,117,152, forward strand.
TAATGCAATTGTCTGTTGCTTTGCAACTTAATACTTGGAGGGGTTCGGATGATAACCTGAAGGTGGACTTTTTAGGCATAGATGCGGTTGGATGGCGGTCTATGTACTTTGTCGTAATGCCCAATTAAATCTCACTATACTCATCATGATATGTATGTGCATTGTCATGCTCTCTTTATTTGTCAATTGCCCAAGCTGTAATTTGTTCACCCAACATGCTGTTCGTCTTATGGGAGAGACACCTCTAGTGAGCTGTGGACCCCGGTCCAATTCTCTTTACTGAAATACAATCTCTTGCAATACTTGTTTTTACTGTTTTCTCTGCAAACAATCATCTTCCACACAATACGGTTAATCCTTTGTTACAGCAAGCCGGTGAGATTGACAACCTCACTTGTTTCGTTGGGGCAAAGTAGCTTGGTTGTGTTGTGCGGGTTCCACGTTGGCGCGGAATCTACTGGTGTTGCGCCGCACTACATCCCGCCGCCATCAACCTTCAACGTGCTTCTTGGCTCCTCCTGGTTCGATAAACCTTGGTTTCTTTCTGAGGGAAAACTTGCTGCTGTGCGCATCATACCTTCCTCTTGGGGTTGCCCAACGAACGTGTGAAATACACGCCATCATAAAGCGGCGAATGGAGATCAAGTTTTTGACAAGGTTGGGAACGACAAGAACATTTTTAAGAGTTAGAGGGTGAGCGGAAGACGGGAGAGAGACATGACCGGTGTGAGAGATAGGCAACGTGGAGCCATTGCCTACGGTGACAAGAGAGGTTTGGAGGGAGGGTTTGAGAGAATGGAGCATACCGGGGTCGGACGCCATGTGGGCAGTGGCGCCCGAGTCCATGACCCACTCACCAACGGTGGAGGGCGTGGCCGCGCTGTTCAGGGCAGCCATGAGCGCAGACGTGTCCCACGCCGGGGCGGTGGCCGATCCCAGGGCGGAGTAAGGGACCGGCGGGGCGTTGGTGCCGAACGCCTGGCCGTGGAGCGGCGCGAGCGAGGTGAAGGCGCTGGCGGGCGGCGCGGGCCGAGGACCAAGGAGGCCGGCCCCAGTGGGTCGCATCATGGGAGGCCCCTGCATCTGCTGAGCCTGGCCGTTGTAGGGGTTGAAGCACACCCAGGGCCCGAGCATGGCCTGACCGTTGGCGCGGGTGCCGCCAGAGTTGCCGCCAGTATTGCCGGCGGAAGGGCCTCCAGAGTTGCCGCCGCCGCCGTTCTTCTTCTTCCGGTAGTACCCGCCACCATTGCGGTTGCCACCGCTGGGATTGCCGCCACCGGTGTTGCCGCCACCAGAGCGGTTGCCGTCGCCACCGAGAGGTGCCGCTGCCGCCCGGGGAGAGGACGCGCCGTACAGGGCGGTCTGAGTGGCCACCTGGGTGGAATTGGCGAGCTGAGTCTCGCGCAGCGTGAGGAGGGAGCGAGTCTGCGCGAACGTAGGCAGGGGGCTCTGCATGGTGACGATGGTGGTGATGTCGGCGAAGCGCGGGTTGAGGCCGCGAAGGCAGTTGAGGACGAGTGCCTGATCGGACACGGGGGTGCCGACGTCGCGGAGGGCATCGGAGAGGGCCTTGAGGCGGTGGCAGTAGCCGATGATGGAGAGGTCGCCCTGCACGAGGCCGCGGAACTCCGCCTCGAGGTAGACGGCGCGTGTCATCTGGTTGTCGAGGAACAGGTTGGTGATGAGCGCCCATGCCTCCTGCGCCGTCTGCTCCTCTGCCATGATGATGTCGAGGATCTCGTCAGAGATGGAGCCGTAGAGCCAGGACCGGACGATGTAGTCCTCCCTGACCCACTCGGGGGTGCGGGCGTCCGGCGGAGCGATGGCGTTGACGTGGTGGAGGAGGTCGTACTTGCCGAGGAGCACGCGGACGAGCATGCGCCACTTCGTGAAGTTGGAGGCCTTCAGGTCCAGGGTGACTGGCACGTGCGTGCGGACGCTCGCGACGTTGACGGCCGGGGTCGCGGAGGAAGGCAGGCCCATGTTGGCGAGGGCACCGGCGGTGGAGGAGCTGAGGGCCGGCGTGGTGCTGAGGCCGAGGGCAGGCATGGAGGAGACGCTAAGGGCGGGCGCGGTGGAGTCGGAGAGGGCGCCGGTGGTTTGGCCGTCGGCCATGGCGAGATCGGATCGGGAGGTGAGGATCGAGAGTCTGATACCAAGAGAACAAACAACGTTTGGGAAACGCCACACAATGGGGCGATCACATTGAATCAATTATATAGGCGTGTAGCCTTGAGTTACAAGTAATATCTCAACAAATCAAGATAAGAATCCTAGCCTACCATATACGGTTAGCTATACAAAAGGGATACGTTGACAGCTTCACATGGGCCGGCCGGCTAGTCAAAAGCCTCACATCTCGTCAGACTCCATGTCGTAGAGGGGTTTACTTTCTCCCTTCCAAAGTAACCCAGAGTCTAACATGGTCCTAAGTTGAATACTTGAATTGTTTTAAGTTTAATTGAGTTTATTGGTGAAGATATATCAGCATCTACTGGGACATTTTGTTCATTCATTGTAAAGTATGCCTTCCTACTGCACGGATTCGACAACAGATTCGACAACGTATTTTCCACGTAAAACTCGGTCGATAGTAGAGGAATTCGACTCACGACGAAGAAAATAGACATCTATTACTACTTTGAAACAAAGGCGTTACATTATTATTCATGTGTGTGCCAAACTGCGTGTATAGTACAACCCCTCAAAACAATAAAAATGCTAAAGTGCTTATGGATCCACGACACCTGTTTAAACCTACCACCCAAGAGCAAAAACCTATATCTCATTGCCAGAAACTTATAACATCACCGCCATCTTGCACAAGCATTTACTCTTAACCGAGCCGTTGCATCATTTTAAGTACGAGAAATGCATCGGTCTATTTTTTTGCGTAACCATCAACCGTACATTATTTTCAACTACAGAAACTGCAGACCTATCGGCTTTCTCTTATTAATTTTATTTCTTGGATACGATAGTGACACTCGCGGCTTGCACCGATCAGTCACATCGTAAATTGGCTCACTCTAGTTTATAGACATATTGTTCTAATAAAGTCTTTGGTAGAAAATAAACTAAAACTGATAGTCAGCTGGAAACCACACCCAGTCCAAATACAAAGTTGTCATATATCTGACTGAAATTATTATAATTTTCATACTAAACTCTTATACTTTAAACTCGTGTGTAGCTTACCATGGTCTTATAACATGTATAGTTCATATTACTCATTTTGATAGTTAACCCCATGCTTGTTTAAATATTAGATAAAGTGTTGTTTTCAAAAGAGTTGTATTGTATGAAGATGAAAATTACACTTGTGCTATATTTAAAAACAGTTTTTCTAACAACTTCCCAACTTAATCATTTGGTTGACAAAGTGCATAAAATAAATACTATTATATATATTTATAGTGGAGATATCTAAAACATATGGTCTACAAAATAATTTAATAAACGTTTAGTATATGAGTACCTAAGCTTACTTATAGAAACTTCGAGAGCGTTAACTGAGTTTTTGGCAAAATTATGTACTGTTTTTAGATTGTATTGTTCCTACATGCATGGCATTCCACTTTGCTAAAATATAGTGCATATAAGTTTTTGAATAGTCAAACAACGTGAAGTTTGACTAACTATATAGAAAAGTATTAACATGTAGAATATAAAATCAATACCATTATATTAATCGTGACATACATCTTCATATGGTTAAAGGTGGTATTGTAGATATAAATAATTTTCACAATAAAATTGACCAAACTTTGCATCATTTGATTTTTGAAAAATCTTATATGCACTGCATTGTAGCAAGAAGGGAGTACATGCTATTAGTGTAGCTCGTGGACATCTCCTACTAATGGAGTAGTATTTTTTTGGTAACTTCACCATTTGTAATAAATCTTACATCTGACACCATAAGCGGTTTAATCGAAATCGGCGGTTCATCGAGGCAGACACTTTGGACTGAAGCCCTACCTAGTTTGGCCAAGTCATGAGCTACCCTATTTGATTCTCGAGGTACATGTTGAAACTGGATCATCGTAAATTCACTTGAAAGATAGTAACAGTCATCAAAAATTGCGTTAGCGATTCAGTGGATTGGGCACCATAAAGCATTGTATTGACCACTTATAGGCAGGCAGATTCCACAATCAATTTGTTGCATCCAATAGATTGCGCAAGCATAAGACCTTGCTTTAGAGCTTGAGCTTCAGCTGAAAGGGCATCATGGACAAAAGCCCAACTCCGCGTTACTTGGAGCGATGACACATCCTGAACTGTCCTGGATAACAACTCCTTGGTACCTCTAAAGTGATCCTCATCAAATTAACCCTATTTTTAGTTATTTAGGAGGTTAATTACTAGTGACATAGGTATGCCTAAGAAGCATGTCGCATACATACCCCTGGTCTATTATTGGAACAAAAGGTCCAAGGACTCGAAGTTTCGCAAGCCCAGAAGGATGAACATGTTCGGATTAGGAAAGTAGAGTTATTATAGGAAACTTGTAATCAATATAGGAAAAGGCCCAGTGCGGCCCGATAACTTGTACTTGTGCGACACGGAAAAGCCTCGGCTTCACCTCCTATATAAAGGAGAAGCCGAGGATGAAATAAGGATCGAATCATTGTCAACCCTAGCCACCTTGTTTCATTGAGTTGGACTTCTTTGTTCGCCTGACAACTTTCGAGATCTACTTGCCCTCTACTTTCTACGAAAACCCAAGTCTACAACTTGTAAGCATTGACGAGTTAATCCCTCGTCAATTGGCGATGTCTGTGGAAATTGGAGGTAGCAAGATCCAGATCTCGATGGCATCATCATCATCGTCGGTAGCGAGCAACGCAATGGAAGGAGGTAAACAGATCCAATCCGGTCTTATCGATTTTGTTCCTCACCCTCCCACCCGTTTGCATGCATATGCCAACCTGGAATAATCCATGGAGATGACGTTCGGGAGCTTTTGCTTCCTCGTCGGGAAAAAATGCATCGCACCGTTTTTCGGCACCGATTTTTTTGGAACCATTAGCGGTCGAGCCTGATTACTCGGGATCATCATCGTCATCCGTTGAGTCAGGCGATGAGGAGGTCTCGTCACCACACATCATTAGGCCCGCGGACAGCGGAAAACTCGCCGATCTATTCGACGCGATGACTTTCGGGTCGGTCACGAAAACTGATCTATCCCAAGATAGTGACTCCGAGAGCTTCACCAACTTCGACTTCACCAACACAACCAATTCCACTACTAGTAGGGAGGTCTTCCCCGATCAATACGACGGTGTCACCTATCCCATGCATAATGCGCAGATGCTGAACTTAGCGTCACGCAGCAAGAACATGACGATTCAAAATCCTGAGCTGGACGATAGCGCAAATTCGACATATCATCAAATCTGCGTGATCACGACATCGGTTCGCGAGGTCGAAGAAGACGAACAATTTGAGGTTTTCGACGATTTAGGCAACCCCTATATCGATCCCGCAGATCTCACGAGAGGAACAGGAAACAAGTATGTGGGAGCTCAGCCAAGAGAAAAGATGCAACTACGGCAAGAGGCGTGGGACGGAGCTACAAGAGCTGTAAACGGTACAGAGCCGATGACCACACAAGCCTCGGCAGCAGCGCTACAAGCACGGTCCGTGCACTGGCGATTTTCGGTGGCGGTGGCGGTGGCGGCGGTATTGGTGGAGGAGGGGAAGAAGCGGCGGCGGCGGCCCGGGTGACTTGATGGAGATTAGATGGCAACCGCTTCGGATTCGATTCGATGCGATTGGATACGATCCGGTGCGGGGTTGGTTATGGAGTAGTAGGATGTTGTATTTATCTCTCTCGCTGAGACTGCTCATAGTGGGAGTAACATAGGTAGTAACATCACACACCCTAAGACATTTTGGTGACATGGCATGACAATAAATGAAGAAAGAGAGTGAGGTGGTAAACTAGCTATGTTACCATAACATCACACTTCTCAAGACAAGATGAGTCTACAATCTAATAAATATAACATGCATGATACCACATATATGTAACTACCCACTATGAAGGTAGTAACATAGGATAGTAACATGCACCATGTTACTACTCTATGTTACTTCCCACTATGACTAGTCTGATGCTGCTAGAATTCGATTCGGCTTCGGAGAGGGCGAGGAGACTGGAGAAGAGAGGGCATGCGTGCGTGGGTTCTATTCTATCTGCCCGGAACCGGAAGAAGCTGGACCGATGTGCACGCGTGCCACGTCTGGAAAGCTCCCTTCTTCCCTCGTGGGCCACTCAGTCAGCGCTGCTCGCTTCACGTGGGCCGGCCGGCCAGTCAAGGATTCACCTCTCGTGGACTCCATCTTGTTGCGCGGCGTACTTGCTCCCTTCCAAAGTAATCCACATTCTAATGTTTGATTGTCCTACGATTGAATACTTGAATTGTTTTAAGTTTGTTTGAGTTTACCGGTGAAGATATATCAGCATCTTACTAGGACATAATTTTCTTTTGATTTATCCTAAAGTACGTCCTCCAACCATACGGATTCTACTGCGTATTATCCACACAAACCCCGGTCGGTACCAGAGAAACTCAACTTACGGCACAGAAAACAAACATATACCATTATTAGTCATGCGCGGCCACAAACCGTGCGAACAACACAACCTCTCCAAACAGTATAACACGCTAAAGTAATCCATGTATCCACTACAGCTGTTTAAACCCAACACACAAGAGAAAATACCTAACCCCCATTGCCATGAACCCATATCATCGCCGCCCATCTTTCGCGGGCATTGCTCTTAGCTATAAACTACACCGAGGCGCCGCATCGTTCGAGTGCGAGAGAGGCACCGGTCGATCTATTTCTTTTCCTAACCGATAACTCTGCATTATTCTTAACTACACACCGGTTGTCTTTTGTTAATTCTAGTTCTTAGATTCGATGGTGACACTCGCGACTTGCACCGTTGAGTCACGCCGTAAATCGGCTCGCTCCGGTTTATAGACGTATTGTTGTAATTAAGTCTTTGTTTGAAAATAAACTAAAACTGATACCCTAGCCCGGTCCAAGCACAACATTCTCTTGTATCTAACTCAAGTTATTGTAATTTTCATACTAAACTCTTATACTTCAAACTTGTTTGTAGCTAATTGATATGGTCTTACAACATGTATATATTTCAAATTACTCATTTTGACAGTTAACCACGTAATTGTTTTAATAAATATTAGGTGAAGTGTTGTTTTTTAAAGAGTTGTATTCTACAAAGATGAAAATTACACTTACATTGTGCTATATTTGAGAACTGGTTTTGTAACAACTTTCCCACTTAATCATTTTGTTGACAGAGTGGATAAAATAAATACTACTATATATATTTATGGTGGAGGTATCTAAAATATATGGTCCACAAAGTAATTTAATAAACGTCTTAGTATATGATATGAGTAGCTAAGCTTACTTATAGAAACTTCAAGAGTTGTCGGCAAAATTATGTAGTGTTTTTAGATTGTAGTGTGTTCCTACATACATGACATTCCGCTTTGCTAAAATATAGTGCATATAAGTTTTTGAGAAGTCAAACAACTGAAGTTTGACCAATTATATAGAAAAAGTATCAACATATAGAATATCAAAACCATACCATTAGATTAATCATGACACATATATCTTCATATTGTTATAGTTGGTATTGTAGATATAAATAATTTTCACACTTGATCAAACTTTGCATCATTTGACTTTTGAAAAATCTTATGCACACTACATTGCAGCAAGAAGGGAGTGCATGCCATTAGTGTACCTCGTGGACTTGCTCCTACTAATGGAGTACTATATTTGAAATCGATGGCACCATTACAGACACCATCTAGCCTTCAATGGCCTGACACTGCGACACCACCCACCAGCGCACGCACGTGGAAGCCGAGAGACACCATTAAAGCGGTCCTGAAAAGCTGCAGCGCGCCGCCCCTAAGTCATGCCGCGCTGAAGACGAAGCATCTGTGCGCTGCTAGGCGGGCCCGTGCGAGAAGCATGCGGACGACCGCCCTGTCCGCGTAGCGTCCGCGCAGACGCAAACGTACCGCATATTTGAGCCGTGTTTGGGTCTCCGAGGACGGTCCGGATACTATGCGTCGGACCGCTGAAACAGGATACAAACGTATTTTTGGTCCGCACGAACTCGTCCGTTTGCGTCGCCTCACTAGAGATGCGCAAAGCAAAATAGGCGGCTCAAATTAAACCAAAACCGAGTGATTTTATTTATATGGGTTGCAATCTAACACAGATCATGTAAATAACTAGAAATAAACGCACCAATTCTAACACAAACACGCACTAGATTTTAGAACCAGATAGGGATCAAGGAGATGATCCTTGTTTCGACAAAAAGTAGCGAAACTTTCCCCTAGGGTATGTAGGGGTTTTGCTAGATGCGTACATGAGAGTTAAATATGCGGGCGCGCCATCTTGCTTAATGAAAACAAGAAATAAAATAAAATAGACAAAGAAAGACAAAACACCATATGAGGAACACTGCACTTTATTCATATCATTGCATTGTACAAATACATATTGCATGTTCCAATAGGATTATATCCTTTTTGCCTTCTGCGTCACGCTCATGGAGTATCTGACTTAGGAGATTGTGTAGTTCATTGATTCCCGGTGCCTTTGCAAGCATCCGGTTAATTACATCCGCAGGGCCGAGCCCGCAGAATACCTCCGATTAAGCTGCGCTGATGGTCGTCGTCATGATTGGATTGCTCATCCATATGCATGTGATATTTATGGAAAATATGTGTGCGGGTGGCTTTGTTTCGCCGAAACCCAGTCACGTGTATACTATCGCCATGTTGGTATGTCCAACATGATATGTCGATGAAGGGGATGACTTTCGCCTCGTCGGTGCCCAGTCATGTAACGCCCTGACTTCATCAGACACAGACATGTGTATGTGTTGCTATCGCCTCGTCGGTGCCAAGCAACAGTGTGTTCGATCCCGTAGGTTTGGGACATGTCGATAATAATAGTGATTTAGCCTCGTCGGCACTTGGCCATGGTTTTGTCTAGCCTCGTCAGCTTAGACATGATGGTGATGATATGTAGCCATTGTCTCGTCGACACTTGGCCAAGGTGTCGATGTTGAATAATATCACAAATTATGTTGGATGATGCTCCAAAAATATATCAATCTCGCTTCCTTGTAGGAGCAAAATCAATGTTATGTATATATGATCTCACCTCCTTGTGACAGGCGATGTAGATGTAAATATGATCAATCATGCTTCCTCGTAAGGAGCAAGATCAATTTTGATAATTGGACTTCTTCGCACATGGACTTAGCCGCGTACGCTCATCATAATTTGTATGGAGCCGCAGTTCACCACCCACATAGGATAGATCACGCGCTCATATATTTTTTGGAACATGGTTCCATCACATCGGGAAGCTTTGATCATTAGCCTCACATCGATGGTAGAACTTGTAATCATGGTAGAGCCACAGTCGACTACCCTCGTAGGGGTGTACCTCCATTGTAGGGGTAAACCACCATCGCAAGTATAGCCATCCCGCGCTCATGTACTCGACAGTCAATTCCATCACATCGGGAGGCCATGATTTATAGCCTCGCTACGATGGCGGAATATATAATTGCTTTGATCTTGATTTTGCCTCTTCAATCAATGGAGGATGCATATAAACACTTTGAGGAAAAAATATCAAGACGCCAAAATTCATTGCTTACCATCAAAGACGCGCTTTCCTCCTGGCCCCATAGTAGTTGCCATTAGCGCCGCTCCGTCGCAGCAATCGTCTCGAGATTTGGTGGGTGAAAGTGTGGCGTTCGTCGTTGCAAAATTCTGATGCAAGAACGACGAACTAGATGGATGAATATGGTATTGTCCGTCGCTGCAAAATTCTGATGCAAACAACGAACTTGCGTGGCGCGAGGGTATGGCGAGATCGTGCCTTTTTTCCTCCCGCGTCCGCGTGCGTGTGTGTCCCGTGTCTACCCGTGGGACGAGCGACTGCCTGCCTTTATATAGGCGGCGTTGCTTGGATGCTGCTTGATCACGTCGGTTGAAAACCGCGTGCGTTTAATTTGGAACGGACTCAAGACGCGTGCGGTGCAATCGCTGGTGGTTTAAACCAGGTTTATCTCCACCAGCCCGGGCATGCATGACGCAGTCCATGATGTCACTTGTATGAAGACCGGACGTATACGTACGTGAAGGAACCGGCACCCATACAAGCAGCTCGATGCCAGATAGGGTCGTCCGTGTTCCTTGTAATTGGACCTACGACAACATGCTACCGTATCTTTATTAGTTTGCTTCATAGGAGACATGCAACTGCTAATTAAGTTTTTCTGTTGCTTTGCTTCTCACCTATGGCCATCGGTTGCCCAGATAATTAGCAAACACTACTAAATGAAATTTCATAGCTACTTTGCCTCTCACGTGTCAAATACCAAAGCAAATACATTGTAGATTTAAATATCCACGAGGCCTACCGATCATGTGGCCCTGCATGTATCATAGCAATTTTTCATGCATCATGGGAATTGACACGTAAATGTATTATTGGATCCATATTTTGTATTACTGTT
>NC_061512.1:268127860-268175079 GCF_022539505.1 Lolium rigidum
GTTCCGGGCAGATAGAACACACGCATGCCCGCTGTCTTCTCTTCTCTCTCCATCGCCGAAGCCGAAACGAATATGATTTTTAAACAATAAGAATCAATAATTTTCACAATGTAGTGCATATAAGATTTTTCAAAAGTCAAATGATGCAAAGTTTGAACAAGTTTATTGTGAAAATTATTTATATCTACAATACTGACTGTAACCATATGAACTGTAACCATATGAAGGTATGTGTTACCATTAATCTAATGGTATTGATTTGATATTCTATATGTTGATACTTTTTCTATAATAGATGGTCAAACTACATTGTTTAACTTTTGAAAAACTTATATGAACTATATTTTAGCAAGGAGGAATATCATGTATATATGTAGGAACACTACTATCTAAAAGGGAGTGGTGTTTTGGAACATGGGAGCATATGCTCCCTCTATATTAAAATTCATCTTGCATATATTTTGAATTTCAAAAAAATTGAAACCAAAAATTCGCATGTAAATCTTCTCGTGCTACACGCTTACAAAGTTGTTTCATAAAAAATCGACTTATCATGTGTCGTGTGTAAAAAAGACAAAACTCGGTGCTAAAAATAATGCTTTTCACAAGATAAGTTTTCTCTTTTTTTATATAGACCACAAAAAATATTGGTTTTTCGTGAAACTTGATGAACGAACATATATTATGAAGATGTACATGTAAAAAATTTTGTTAAAATTTTTCGACATTTCGAAATATGATTTTTTGGTAGAGGGTGCATACGCACCCGGGAGCCGAATTGAATTTCCGTATCTAAAAACACTACAAAATTTTGCCAACAACTCAATTAACGCTCTCGAAGTTTCTGTAAGTAAGCTTAGCTACTCATATATACTAAAACATTTATTAAATTATTTTGTAGACTATATATTTTAGATATCTCCACCATAAATATATATAATAGTATTTATTTTATGCACTTTTTCAACAAAATGATTAAGTGGGAAAGTTGTTAGCTAGAAAATCAGGTTTTAAATATAGCACAATGTAAGTGTAATTTTCATCTTTATAAAATACAACTCTTTATAAAACAACACTTTAACTAATATTTATTAAAAAAATATGTGTGTCAAAATGAGTAATTTGAAATATATACATGTTGTAAGACCATAGTAATTATCTACAAATAAGTTTAAAGTATAAGAGTTTAGTATGAAAATTATAATAATTTCAGTTCGATATATGGAAAAGTTGTACTTGGACCGGGCTTGGTTTCCACCTGACAAACAAAGACTTAATTACAGCAATACATTTATAAACCGGAGCGAGCCAATTTACGACGTGACTCATCGGTGCAAGTCGCGAGTGTCACTATCGAATACAAGAACTGCAATGGACAAGAGAGACAACCTACAGTGTTGCAATTTGCGTAGCTAAGAATAATGCAGGGTCCTTGGTTAGGCAAAAAAAATAGACGCACTTAAAATGACAGGATGCCTCGACGCATTTTGCATCTAAGTGTAATGCTCGTGCAAGACGGGCAGCGATGCAACGGGTTCTTGGCAACGGGGGGCAGGTCTTCGCGCTTGCATCGTCGGTTTAACCAGGTGTCATGTATATATGGTTACTTCAGCGCTACTGCTTCGAGGGGTTGTGTTGTTCGCGCGGGTTGGCCCACACGTGAACAATAATGCAGTGTCTCTGTTCCGTAGTAGTAGTAGTCGGTGTCGGATCCGTGTAGCACGAAGACGTACCCTTTTCAATGGATCGAGAAAAGTTATGTCGTAGTAGTAGAAGATGGTGATATGTCTTCACCAATAAACTTAATCAAACTTAAAACAGTTCATTTTAGGAGAAATGTTAGAATATGTGGTTTACTTTGGAAGAGAGAAAGTACACCCCTTTACAATAGGGTTGAAATTGAAAGGGAAACTTTCCTTCTATTTCCGAAGAAAAAGGAAATGGAGGGCCCAAATACAGAGAAGGAAGCGGTATTTGGAGGAAAAAAAACGGAAACAGCAAAATCATAAACGAAAACGGAAAAGAAAACCGGTAAATACTATACCTCGGAGTCCGATGGGAAACAAACTATCGGACCGATTCGGCGCCTTCCATCTTGGTTTCATCAAACGGCTGTTTCGTATCTTTCTTTTCTCCCGTTAACCATGCAATTTTCCAACCCAAAATCCCGATATTTATGGTCGGTTATTGATCTTCCGCATCGCCTCCGAAAATGCCTCCCCCAAATCGATACCCGTCGCCCGCCAGCAAGACGACGACCCTGCCCAGCTCGCTTCATCTCTCCTCACCATGCCGCATCGTCCCATCCAGGCCGAAACCTCCGCTTTCATCTGGTTCGATGGCGCATCGGAAACAGTCGGTCCGTTGCTCATTGCTTCCTCCGCCGGCGCGTCTACCGGCTCTTCTCCACTGTGACGGCCGGCGGTAATACTTATCAGGCTATCACCAGGCTCCAAGGGGCACATGGTTGAGGAAGCCCACTTCGGGCGCGAGCACATTTGGGCACCGGCAGCAGCAGGCAGCAGCAGGTGCGGCAGGCTCCACCAATCAGGTCCAATTCGTCCTAGATTTTGGTCACCTACATCTTTGCAGCGGTACCATGTATATTTTCGTTTATAAATTTCTACGCTTCCGCTAGGACTCCCAAGTACTGTGATAGCACTATTAGATTGCTACGGAGATCCGGTGCCTAATATATGTATATACTGTGTTCTTGTATCGTACTTGAACTATGCAATATGTGCTTACTTGATTGGCAAATACAGCTAAGCTTCTTAAGTATGAATATATTCATGTTTTTTGGGGGGAAAATATATCCATTGTTCTTGTCTCTCCTACACAGGCTTCCTCAGTATGTATATTCGTTTCAAGTTTTCAAGCAAATTTTAAACATTACCAATATCATTACCTACATCTTTGCAGCAGCGACATGGTGATTTTCGTTTATAAATCTCTATGCTTCCATTAGGTTTCCCAAATGCGCTGATAGCAATGAATTGTCATAGAGACCTGTTGCTTCATATATATATGCAATTTGTGCTTACTGATTGGCAGTACAGTCATGCTTCTTAAGTTTGTATTCATGATTCTTATATCTCCTTCATATGCTTCCTAAGTAAGATGCACTGCAGCTGAGCTTCCTCAGTTTGTAACGGAGTTTTAAACATTTCCACATGGTTATTATATTTCTCATTTTTGTTTTCCAAATGGTGCCTATTGTCACATCTGAGAATTCTCTTTTAATTGTGGAGGGCATATGCATGTTGTGTAAGAAATATGCAAACTATAATGTGAATGCCACCTAACATGCTATTCGAAATTCTTCCTTTTTTAATACACCCTGTTGCTACATGAAGGAGGCCCAATTTGGTTATCTACATGAAGGATAAACTGTAAGAAGTATGCAAACTGTAATCGTTTCATTGTTCTAGAAGCAAACTTGTGAAGCATGACCACCATCCAAATGAAGCACTACCACAATCTGAATGAAGCATAGTGACATCGGAAGGTAGCATGCCAGGATCAACCGGTGGCGTACAAAGAAGTACCAACAACATATGAATGAAGCACAGTGACCATCGGAAGGAAGTGAGCCAAATCAACCGGTGGGTATGAAGGAAGCATAACCACCATCTGAATGAAGCACAATGACCATCGGAGGAAGCAAGTAGGAAAGAAGTAGCATAATGAACGAAAACAGTTGTCATATATCTTCTAGAAATTGTGCTTCGTCGACTCCAACGGCATGCATACCATCTGTAAATAATTGGGAAGCATACAAGAAAAAATAGCAAAATTAGTGGACACATTTTTCAGTACCTATCTTGTAAAAAATGTGATTTTAGACTGAAATGGCTTATCCATGAAGCAATTTTTTTCCATTCGATGAAAGCAAATTGTTATTTCTTTTGAAGCATCATCACCAATTCTATGAAGCAACATCCCAAATTCTTTGAATCATGCCTAATCATGACAGTAAAAATAATTTCATTGCCGAAACAGAAACAGTTGGATCTGCCATGATTATTCAAAGGAAATAGTAAGAACATTTTCCCAAGAAACGGTGCTTCCAGTGTAGAAAAAAATATTTCCGTGGCACAAAACTAATTGATGTGACTAAAAAAACCATAAGTAGTTATTAGATTTTGTTAGTTGGAAACAACACGTAATTTTCCAAAATTATCTCAAATTAACAAGAGATAAATTTGGATAGTACGGACATGCATCACGGAAGCCGTTTAGATGGAATCATTCAAATTTGCTCCTAGAATCAAGTAAACCAGCGGAGGCAGCACACTTCGGAGTTGTTGGCTACATTAACGGGATCCTCTAGGAAGCATGCAATCAGTCCTTAATCAATGGAAATTGACGCGCGGGCCTAGTTAAGATCGTATGATCCAGCTCCTTCCAGTCCTACAGTCATGTACTGGTCCGATCAGAAACAACAAATCGGCATCCGATTCCTAGTGGTACCCAAGAAAACCAGGGAGCCCTTTCCGACGGAAAGGGAAACAACTGAGAAATTCCGGAAAAATAAATACGGAAAGTTTCCGGAAATATAACCTAGAGAGGTCCGTGCATCTAGTAGGCCTACATTTACACATGAAACTGGGCTTGGGTATCAAGTCCACTAATTACTCTAACCCTAATCACTTTGTATAGTTAGGTGTGCATGCATCCGTTAAACTATGTGTGTTACTTTATGCTGAATTTGTCGAAGTTAAGTAATATATCTTGTCTTATTATTATTTTTATTTATGTGTGTCTTTCAGTCTACAAATCAAGGTATTATGCGGCATTGTGTTGTGGCAAATATCGTTTTTGTAACGTATCCGCTATGTATCCGTTATGTATTCATATCCGATGATTTCCGTTTTCATATTTGTTTCCGGGGTTTCCAATTCCGAGAAAATAGAGGGAAACAAAAACGATAAAGCATCTTTTCATTCGTTTCCGTTTCATTTTCAACCCTAGTCTACAGGATGGAGTCCACGAGAAGTGAATCTTTGACTAGCCGGCCGGCCCATGTGAAGCGAGCAGCCATGACTGAGTGGCCCACGAGGAGCTTTCCAGACGTGACACGCGTGCTCAGCGGTCCAGCTGCTATCTGCTTCTTCCGGTAGATAGAGCGCACGCCCTCTCTTCTCCAGTCTCCTCGCCATCGCCGAAGCCGAATCGAATTCTCAGCACCAGCAGCAGAGAGAGATAAATACCGCATCCTACTACTCCATAACCAACCCCGCACCGGATCGTATCAAATCCAATCCAATCGCATCGTATCGAATCCGAAGCGGTTGCCATCCAATCTCCATCAAACCAGCCGCGCCGCCGCTTCTTCCCCTCCTCCACCAATACCGCCGCCGCCGCCACCACTGAGGACAAATCGCCAGTGCCACGGACAAGCAACTCCCCCGCCGCCGTCGTCTAGCCTTCCGCCCCCGCAACGTATGTTCTTCCTCTTCTTGTCCTTCCTCTTCTTGCCCTGCTATTGCAGTTCATCGCGGCTTCGCTAGATTGGGATTGCTTGCTACTTGCCACTAGTTCGCCATCCAGCAACCGGCCGGTCCTTCCGGCAAACCGGCCGGTCAAGTTTGGATCCACGCGCGGTCGCCAATTCTTACTCTTGCGATGTCGATCTATTTTTGGGGTCGGGGATGGCGGGCGGGCGGGGGTTGGCTCGAGGTTGATGGCCAACCATGTTCTTCCCGCCCGGCCGCCCGTACGAGGGAACATTCATGTGATGCGTGCTGCCGGCCAGAATCAAATCCACCGTCTTTTTCATGCGCTACTAGTTATGAAGCCGACCTACCTACCAGCCACCCGCCACCGTTCTTGGCACGGCCCCCCGACTTTTCTTGCATTGCTCTTTATGGTTCACTTCACATGGACCACCTCGCCTCTGCCTTCTCTTCCTTTTGCTTTTACTCTCTGGCATCATTCACCATATGAAATTACCTACTACTGTAATTGACTGCTCTTGTTCAATGCAATAGCCAAATTTATATATGATTCTAGATCGAAGCCCATCCTCCTCTAACAATGAACTTTGACTGCTGGTGTACATGTTTTGCTTACTGTAATTGACTGCAACGCCAGGATGCGGAGGCTGCAGCTGCCGCGGTGTTCCTTCAGGGAGGACGCCAACCCCGCCGACATGGCGGGGGCCATCTTCATGTCCAACAGCGAGACCAGGGAGCACTGCTTCGGCGCCGGCGTCTTCGGGCTCCCGCCCGAGTACGAGCGCTTCGTCGCCAGGGTCAGGCAGGGGATGCCCCTCTTCCTCTTTGACTACACCGAGCGCAAGCTCTACGGGGTCTTTGAGGCCACCTCCGACGGCGGGATGGATATCCGCAGGGGCGCCTTCCGCTTCACCGGCCGCACCTATCCCGCGCAGGTAAACCTTCCTCCTCTCATTGGCCTATTCTTTGTTATTACTGTTTAATTTAATCCATTGTAAATTTATAATGTGGTTTAGGGTTTTACATCCTAATCCTAGGGCTTAGATAAAGAATCTTATCTGTAGGTAGATATGCTTAATTAGCTTCTCTGCATGTTGGAGCTGTATATTACTATTTATTCTTGAAAATGTGCATGTACTACTTGCTGCCCGTTCCAGCAAATGAATGTGGAATTAACTTCACAGTAGTAACTATTGATTACTAGTTCACCGCAATACGCTTCTGTTGCAGCCTTGGGCTTAGGGAGCTTGAGGAAGTATAGTTGTTCAATGATCTCTCCAATGCAATCTTCCTTTTATGTTTCAATTAATTCGAGATTATAATTCTAATGGTAGGAGGACATGGCTCATTTACAACTGTATATAAAAGTTGGTGCTGGAATTGTATATCTTAATTATTGTTGAAAAATTGCATTTACTTACTATCTGAACGTTCAAGCGTATGAATGAATTCAACTTCTAATGTGAACATGGCAAGTGTACCCTGTACTTTCTATAAGACTTCGCGGTGGTTGTCAACCATATGTCAGCTGCAAATGCACTATTTTGGTTCAAATAAAGATTCGAATGGGAGGTGGACATGCCCCCATTTACTTGCTGTATGAAGAGTTGGTGGAACTATATATTACCAATTATGGTTGAAAATCTGCTTTTACTACTAGCCGAATGTGCAAGCCTTTGCATTCAACTTGTAATTGTGAACATGGCAAGAAGGGTATCATGAACTGTCCATATGGTTTATTATCTGCTTGGCGGAGACTGTTGCTTTTTTATATACTAATAATTAACTATTCATTTGGCTTTGAGCTGTTGTTTTCCCTAGGTTTGCTTCAGTATTGTTTGGAAGTGCAGACCACTCACCGAAGATGAGTTTTTTCCTGCCATAGAAGACAACTACTATATCTCAAAAAAGTTCTACTTTGACCTTTCCTGCCAGCAGGTTTGCTATGGAACTTAATATTTTAAATTCATGAACCTTCCAATCCAGGGTTATGGTTTGGTGGTTAATCTTGTTTCCATTTGCAGGTCGTCAACCTGTATGGGTTGTTTGACAAGAAAAGGGTACCGCATCCTGTTTCCAATTATTCAACACGTGCTTATCTGGAAAAAGAGCACTCCAGTAGAGGGAGACCAGACAAAAGGAGCTTGAGTCCAAATGTTTCTCCACTTTCTGCTGATCAATCCCACTCTTTGATACCCTCAAGTTCTGCAGTCGAAACAAACTGCTCTGCCTCTACAAGCATGCACCCAATTGTTCCACATAGTTTTGAGGCACAGCCAAATGTGTCGATGCCCTTGGTTACTAAACCTTTTGGAGTCCAAACTGCTCCCATCCACAGCAACCAGCTAAAATTACCTTATTATAGTCATGAAGACCTCCGAGATGTTCCAACAATAACTCAAGTAGCTGCTGCTTGCTCTCAAACACGTAGATACCACGGAGATCAGTTTGTTGCAAATCAGTCATACCCATTATCTCATGATTATCTGCAAAATAGGTTGTCCTCTGGATGCAGCACACAAGGCCCAACTGATGGAGTTAGACTGTCTTTAAAGCAGTCATATGAAGGCAGTAGCTCCTTATATTCTCGCTATTCAACACAGGTTCCAGCTGGTGATGATAGAAGCTATTTGACTCCGTATGTTCCTTCATATCCTCATCTTTCACAACACAATGTGAACTCGGAGGATGACTACGACAACTGTGAACAATGCAAAGCAATTTATGCATCTGAGCATCAGCATTTGAACAGGGCAAAATCCCGAACACCTGAATTAACTCAACAAGGTATCCCAGCATACCCTGAAGCTCTGGAAGTATCAGCAATCAGTCAACAGAAAGAATGCTTTGCTGGCTACATCCCCATCCCTGATTGCACTGAAGACTTTGAAAAGGATCAGCCAAGACGTGATTTTAATCGTGATGTATCAGGCTCATCAGGTTCTGGACATGATACTGGAGCCTACATGTCAAATCAACCGTATACTAATCATGATGTAGGAGCTGAAAGCAACATAACAGTTCCCAGTCAGCGTCAACAAAAGACCGTGTTCTCTCGCTTATCAATGAAGCCACAACCACCTCCCCAAGAAATTCCAGGCCCTTCACTCAACCAACTGCTCTATTCACTTTCTAAAAGAACCGAACAGTGGAGTAGCAAGACTAGAAGTGCTACGGAAGATGTTTGTAAACAGTTGGTCAGTGCACAGGACATTGACAGACCTTATGCTCCTTCTGAGCTAAACCTGCCAACTGAACTAGAAGAAGAAAACGTAGATCCTCCCTTCTTGAACTTCAAGAGGCGCAGCAAAGTGGCAAGCCTGGATACAAATGGAGGAAACGAAGGTAGTGGCAAACCCAAGAGAAGAAAGCTTGTGCGCCCTTCTTTTGGGCAATCTAACAACACCCAAGAGAAGAAAGCTTGTTCTGGAAAGGAGCTCCAAGAGAATGCCGTAGTGGAAATGAATCATAGCCCTGCTAAAACTGTTGGAAAAGAGCTCCAAGAGAATGTCATAATGGAAATGACTCGTACCTCTGACGAAACTGTTGGAAACAAGCTCCAAGAGAATGTCACGATGGAGAGGAATCATAGCCCTGTCGAAACTGGTGGAAACGACCTCCAAGAGAATGTCATAATGGAAATGACTCATACCCATGTCGAAACTGTTGAAAACAAGCTCGAAGACATGATGGAGTTGAATCATAGCCCTGTCGAAACTGGTGGAAACAAGTTTTACATTGACCTAAACGAACCTGCATCTGTAGACAGTGATTTGGTGGAGGATGCCAGCATTATAACGCCACCTCCTGTTGCTGTCAAAACACAAATAGAGAAGCCCTCTCAAGTAGACATCAACCAGCTAAGCTGCTCAAACTCGAAGGAGGTAAACAGTAAGCAAGACCAATCGTCTGGTAGTGGTGCCCCTCCAGAGAAAGCCCCTACAGAGAAAATTACACTTGATCTGAACATTACGGATCTGAATACAATGGATGAGGCGAAGCTGCAAGCAATTCTTGGTTCTTCATTATTGCAAGCACTTGACAAGCTCAGAAATGGCAAGTCGAATGACTCTGAGAAAGCTAATAAATCAAGTCTCTGTGGTAAAAACGGTGTCGTGAAGATGGAAGTGAAAGCTGACACGAGCATCAACCGGAGGTGCAACTGATAGTGTTAGTGAGACTGCTGCCAGACTACTGAACTTTACAGGATTCAGTTTGATACTCGTGCTACTGCAGCAGCTGGATTAGTAGAATCCTCAACATTTTGATTGTAGCTGTTACAGTAGGACACACTGTCTTCAAATGCAAGGCCACTTGATATTTTGGATCGTCTAACTTTGACCTTTTCTATTTTACCAACAAAATGGGAGTTATATGATACAAAAGGTATATAATCGGGTTCACATTCGAATGGTGCTTCCGGAAATGTACTTTTTGTGACATTTAACTCGTATTATGTTGGTTAAAATATTTGTCAAAGTAGGTACAAAATACCAAGTGGCCTTGTATTGTTATCCATATAATGAGGAAGTTGAATGTAGTGTCTGGCATCATACGTAGGTGAAAGATATAGTTTGCATGATATTTTGTGTTTTTGAGAAAAAAGGTAGGGAATCAGTTTGTGCTTTCTTTAGAGCCATCATATGTTTCTTATGGTACTGTTTATGGATGGCTGTATGAGGCATGACAGGTTTTTACTTAGTCTTATCAATGAAATATCTTTTCAGCTGTGAAAATTACTACCAATCTTGTTGTTTTGCACCTGCTACCCATGATCAAGATGTCTTGTTCATGCAGCCATGCGTGCTTGCTGCTATGTAGGGAATGCAACATGGTAAAACTTGTGAAATTGCTCAAGGCAAAAATCTAATAGCAGAAACTGCAGCTCACCGGAAAAAACAAGGTACCCGGGTAAAGCCTAGACTTCAAGCTGTAACATACTCAATATTACAAAACCAAGCAAAGCATGAAGAAAGAATGTGTTCAAGTCAACAGAAAGAATGCTTTGCTGGCTACATTGACACCATCTTCCATCACGCTTCCAGCTGAAGGATGTGTTCAAGTTGCTTCTTTTCCCCTTTCAAGAAGATATTTACCTTCGACTACTTTTTAATATAGTAGGATGAACCCCATTTCCAAATATTTAAAACAATATTTTATAGCAAATTTCAAAAGTTGGATTTCAAACAATGTTCAAGCCATCTATTTGTGGTATGAACCAAGTACCATCGCCAAGTGAAAATGAAGTCTTGAAAATTTTGAAGGAGAAAATCAAAATGAGGTTCCACATCAACAGCATCAAACTGACGGCACAGACAGAGACAAAAACGTGAAACAAGCATAAAATATAACAGGCTGGCTAAGAACCATCAAGGTTTCATTTCAACACAGATCTACAGCATCCACCCTCCCGTGATTCTACATTTCTTCACCCCTATCTTTCCTACTAGCTTTGTTCTACGCTACTATGTCAGTTAAGAAACCTTAGATCACTATACAGCCTTTTCGCAACACAGGTACTACTATGTTACACATTACAAGTTTACAACAGCTTCCCCTGTATGTCAATCATGTAGCAAGGTCTGATAAAGAAGGATCCATAGGCGTCCGTGGGATGACAAACTGGTCGACAACCCGCACCGTACTGGTCGGCTCCGACCATCCGGAGCCGGCTCGCCATTTGCTTGGGAACCTCCTATTGTGGCTCATCTGGTACGGCTCCTTGGGCTCCATGTCCCAGTCTGGATCCAGCATCCATTCTTTCGGCACCTGGGTATTGATAGCATATGTGAGACACCTCGCCTCGACATGGGGAAGCACGCGTGGGAATGTAAACTCAGGCATATCAGGCATGACAATTTGATAAAGAGCGGATGACACGGTTGGAGGGAGCAAATGCAACCACAATGATGTGTCGGCAAGTCATAACTCAGAGAGACATTACCTTATCCACAGCCAGAGTGAACACCTCAAGGTCTCCATTCTTCTTGATGTGGAACCGTGTGAACGCCTTGTAATTCGCTATCCGCAGGGAGGAAAAGGCCTCGTCGAAATGGATATGGAACCAGTTTATGCATATGTATAAGTAGCTCCCGAACACCATTGACACGACGGGGGTAGACAGGACCCAGAAGTACAGGAAGACACAGACGTAGTAGATAATGGCACCTCCCCGAGGAAGGGACTCTATTCCTTTTCTGCAGATTGTGGTCCTAGTTACTGCCATAACCTGAAAGATAAATAACAGTGAAAAAAGGTACAGCCCATCAGAACAAGTGATCTTTGTGTGGTTCAAAGGATGACCTCTGGGATGTCGAACGCGGACATAAGGTACTTGATACATGCAGGATAAAGCCCGAAAGTCCACTGTTCCAAACGTGCGCGAAGTCCTGTTGGGTCAGGAAAATGCTCACTTTCCGCCTTTCGATACCATTCGTAGAGGGTGTGATATCCTGTGATTGGATAATCCAACATAATCTTTTACATCGCCGTGCAAAAAAATCATTAAAAGATGGAGAACAGACTTGGAAGTGCATCGTCTTAAAACAAATGTACAAACAGACAATGTATCTGTTACAAACTTGTAGACAAGGATTCAAGATGACAAACATAACATGAAAATCGAGCAGTGATGGACACGGGTTGAAGTATCGAACACAAACCTGATGTTGCTAATAGATGGTTGCGGATGCATATCTCAATACCAAGTTCCATCAACAGCATCAGTAGTACAGCCGAAGTTATATGGGCAGTAGCATGAAGAAAACCAAGCAAAGCACGTCTTCTTCGTGATAGTTTTGTGGGTACAAAACAAAATGATACCATCAATAGAATAACAACACCAACTAGGGATACATAAGAATGCTCGAGAATCTCAAATATAGCATTCCACATTGCAATGAAGAAACTATTCATACGGTCACCCCAAGAGTCTTCATGTAAGATACGAAATGAGTCGCACTGAAGAAGAACATCATATTAAGTCAGGCCACAAATATAAAAATCAAGAAACATTGAACACTACTGTAATATCCAAAACTTGATAATTTGTTACGAAAAATACCATTAATAACTATTATCTAGTCTCTCACCTGTGGGAACATTGAGAAAACCAATATGAAGTACACAAAACCACCAATGACATCAAATTGCCAATTTTTCCTTCGGAATTTCAATATATTACCAAGTGCAATCTTGACGGAGAAATAAAAGATAAAAGTCAGTTGGAAACATAACTATTCCAAGAACAACATAGTTATGCAATGAACTCGTAGAAAGATATAAAGGTAGGGTTCTACCTTGCTAGACTCGTCGTAAGAAGGATATGCAGCCTTTGTTTCATACTTGTTCCCATAGCATTCCTTGAAGTTCTCAAAGACATGTGTTGGGTGCAGAAAGGCTCCACCACAGCCATTTACAAGCAAGTGTTGTACATGTACTGGTTCTTTGGACTCGACGCAAGAATGACGCATATAATGGTGCAGGTCGCCAGCCATCCGCAGTTTGCACCGTCCCTTGAGGTACTCACGTATTAAATATGTTACATTTTTTCCAGTTCTATCACTCCAGTACCAGTCTAGAAGCCAATTTGGCTCATGAGTTATAAGGATTACAGAATCAGTCTCTCCAACCTGCATAAATTCCAGTAATACACACTAAGAAAATCAACATACAGCAAACCTTGATGCACAATAATGAAAATGTGCATTGTTCTCTGCTTACGGTAACAAGATCCACTAGCACTGCTCACAATTATAATCTACTTATTTGTTACTACTGAATCATCAAATTAAGAGTATAGAGCCTGTTGTAGATAAAAGGATGTAATTACCTTCTGTTGACATAACTCTGCAAAGAACTTGAACTGGTAAACATCGATGTCACCATGAAGAGCTTGGTCAAGACCAAAAACCCACCACCCATTTGGAAGCTTTAATGCAAAATAACTCCTTTTCTGGGGAAGAAACCACCCACCAAGCCAGCTTTTATGACAAATATACCTCATGAATGTGTGTAGTCCATCAAACCAATCTGCACGAAAACATGGAAGATTTTGTCAAGACATCAATCTACAATAGTGTGGTAGAAATAGAGTTTAACTTCTTCCATGCCAGGACATCTCTTTTTTACAGAAAAAGAGTAGGGAAGACACCTACTGTGTTCCATGCCAAGAGATCATTCGTAAGTAAATATTGGAACATCGATCGGCGAGGAAGAAAACAGGGTACATAAATGTGAGTAGGCTATATGTACCATGGTTTCCAGGAATCATAAAACATTGTGGTCCGCTATACTGCCTGATCTCAGAAACTCCAAGGGGAAGTTCAGGTTTTTCCAATGCTATATGTTCAGGAGTATACCAAGCAGGAGGCTGGAGAGCATACTCAAAAGGACAGAAAAAACGCCGCTCATACGAAAATTCGGATGGATTTGGATATCTGCAAGAGAATAGAACAATCACCATCTTTCTGAAGAGCTTAATCCAAGATCAACATGGAAAACCCCAAACCAAGTATAACAATCTGGAAAAGACAATTAACTATGACATATCCATGTAAGGAATGCAACTTGCGAAAAACTAAGCGTATCACAGGAAAAATATTTGCTAATCATTAATTAGCAAACATTAATTGAAGACTTCTTATAATGTGAACTGTATGATCGAAGTTTGTAACATACGCAAGGTCTCCACCAATTAGTAGTAGTTCTCCACGGGGAAATGTAAGCCTGGAATCATCAGATTTTATGACTAAAGAAGGTTGAGCAAGTAAACGTGCTATAGCATATGTAGAGTTGCCACCATCGCCAGTATCTGCAATGAAGTCGAACCAAAGTTCGTCTTTTGCATCAAGATGATCATATAGAAGGTCGCTGTGCTTAGCTTCATCTGGACCTTTGTTCATAGCAGCCTGATGAGTTGAGGAAAAGAAGTCAATAATTTTAACAGAACAGTGAGCTCAGCTAGGAACTGCAAAAGCACTTTAGAGCACAACAACATAACTCTAGAAAAGGGCAATTCAGGACAAGCAAAAACTGAAGGAAGCAAAATCCAAAACCAAAATGATAACAGAAGGCTTGAAATTACTGGTCATGTACCTGCATCATACGCATGTCGAATCGACCAACAAAGAGTGTCACCGATACCATGAGGTCGAAAACTGTTTTGAATAAATCAGTTGAAGTCCTGCAGAGCATATCAACAAATATTCAACCCTTCTACAACATCAAGTGGACAATAAGAGCTTATGTATAGACCAATAACATACCCAGAGTACCAAGGAACCATGTCCTCAAAATCTGGTTTCAACAGTTTCTTCAGATTCTCATACTCCGATATTGTCAAAGGATGAGTTAGAGCCCATCTATACATCAACTCAAAGGAAACAAAGAGAACGAATGAGTCCAACACTGAACAAACAAACCAGTAATGTTCAGTTTACATTATACTTCAACAATTATACAGTTATGCTTGGCATCTTTTTCTCACCTGCTTAGCTATTTCATAGATAATAGAAGCATGCAAACATGTGAAAAAGGGACAAATATCACAATCATGTCCAAGTCCGAAGTACCCTAATGACCTGAGTAAATCTTACCCCTAACACCATGTTATTTCACTAGAGCATACTCATGTGACTTACAGGTAATAAACTGAATGTAGTAACACCTTTTAGAACTTCCCCAAGTTTCTCCAACAACCATTGGCATTTTCTAAAGGGACCACAAAGTTTGAAATTCATATGTGTATAGTTCTGCTTAGATGAAACCAATAATTCATGACGAATATATTCCATTTTCCTTTTCATCATCATAATTTCCTATCTTACAGAGGACTAACAGATGGATGCATTGAGAGTCAACATACCCAGTAGACCGTTCCACAACATAATTGGCCATGTAAAGACCAATGAATGTAGCCCACAAAGAGTACACAGGTGAGATGATGTTGGAGTCTTGAGATCCATTGGAAGCTAACTGGAACAAGAAACAGGATAAGAATAAACCAATAGATAAAGAGAATCATATACAAGCACGAACAGAAGGTGAAGTATACTAACTTCTCCATAAATGGCCCATTTCGAGAGAAGTGGGTAATCACTAGCAGAGCCAACCGGAGCAAACCAGGATGAGCAAATCTGGTCTTTGAACTTATGCATACGTAATAGCCTTGAAATCAGTGTATTGTCATCATTTTGCTTTCTCCAGAGTGAAAATGCAACCCAGCTAGCAGTTCTACGATCAATAGATTTATCTCTTGAAAGAGTCCTGTTACCACAGTGGCTGTAAAACACACAGCAAGCTATACTTATAACCTGTGATATAACAAAAGATGTGAATTTTAGACAAAGCACAAGTATCTAAACAAGACAGCAAAAGGTGATGGATACACTAGCATCATTGTATACCAAGAAACTTACTGCGCAATTTTGGATTATAGTTAGCATCTCCGGTTTTTTCTCTGCCATGCGAGAAACAAGACCTAAATACCAGAGTCCGAGAAATATGACGTGAAAGACGATCAAGAAAATTAGAGAGGAAATATAAATGGTGAGGAAGAGGGAAAGATTCATCCTCATATCCAACCCCATTGACTGAAAACTAGGGAGATGGTACAATGCTGCCAAGAATATCCAGGCAATGTACCTGCATTCAGAAACAGCCTCAGGGAACCAGTACATATTGTTCAAACTAAAATTATCTTTTCACTGGCTCCAGAGATTGCTTACCACCGACTAAAGTTTGAGTAGCTTGGCTTGATAGTCTTCCTAATAAACGGTGACGAGAAGAAATAGAAGAAACCAATCAAACAAGCATACATGGACCACCATTTGAAATTCTTGTCCAATTTCATTATAAGGTTCTGCAAGTTATCCGATGAAAGGAGGAAAAGCCAGCCGACAATCACGGCAATCATGAAATGTCTTGAGTGCTCATGCGGGTACGGGTATCTATGAGTCAGGATAGTCCTAACCCTCTCCATTTTGAGGGATTCAATAAGACGGCCAGAGGGATGCTTATGGAGCCTTCCTTTTCCCATAAAAAATCTGCTCTCTGAGTCAGAGATATCTCATACTCCTACTCTAAGCAACCACAGAGAGGGCAATTAGCCACTTCTGAAAATTTCAGAACCGTGTCCAGATCTGCATAAAAAAACAATTGTGATAACCTGGCAAAATGGCGATAGACATGCAGAACATCAGTATCAGAACTAACTTATGAAAGAAGTCATTAGCTGCAAAGTGGGCAAAAAACAACCGGTAAAGGAATTAAATGTGCCTCTTTGGTCCCTGCCTAAAGAAGCAATCTAATTTATTGTGGTTGTGGCGCTTAAATGAATCCTAGAAGATATGCAGAGTATTGTCTGTATAGCGCCACAGCTACACAATATCACATTGTACCCTGAACATGTTGGCAAGATATCCTAGAAATCATCTCGGCAAGTCCACAGTCAATCATGTAAATACTCAACCTACCAAGACCCTCTATGGTTGCTCACTCAGTAAATTATCATCACCCACGAAATACAAAAGGCTGCCAATCTGTATCACATTGATGCTTGCTACAAGCAGAGCAAAGAAGCATGTACTGTACATTGTAAAATACAGATATCGACAACTGCAGTGGTGAATCAATATAACATTTCAGAAATTATTAAGAAATATGGCAACGATATTAGTCTGACAGCCATCCATCCAATATATAAATGAATCCCAGGAGGGGAAATTGGATAGAGAGAGACATAATAACAAAAAGAAATAGTATTATTAAGTAGACAAACTGCAGGGGCACATTAAGCACATGCCATTAACAGATCCCATTGGGGAAAGGAACAAGTATGTAATCATTACCAGAGACAAAAACTACTCTTAATCAAGACACTATATCAAGCAAAAGCTAGCTTAACGA
The DNA here is from genome assembly GCF_022539505.1 of Lolium rigidum. NCBI lineage: Eukaryota > Viridiplantae > Streptophyta > Magnoliopsida > Poales > Poaceae > Lolium > Lolium rigidum. The sequence continues at coordinate 268,145,227 of NC_061512.1, forward strand.
GGACTGAACTTTCCAACAATTTCCCCCTAAAAGTGAGTTTTTTTCTTATCAAATACGCACATGACACATCGGTAGGCGAACAAGAACAAAGATCCTGTAACTTCTTTTTTTGGGTCCTCCCGAAATTCGGTGGCGAGCACGAGGAACCAATGCGACTAGTAAACAGCACGGGTACCTAGGAGGAAGAGCTGCTGCCAGCAAACTGAATCGGCGGTCGGCGACAAGCGGGGAGAAAGTTGCAGAGCAAGGGACACAGCTGAATTGCGCGCGCACACAAGCTGCAGACCTCCCAAGATCCGCGCCTCCCAGCCCCAATTCGGCGGAGCCGACCAAGCGGTGGAAGAAAATCCAAGAGGGGTGGGGGATGCTTACCAACCAATCCGGGGAGGAGAGGGGGCGAACACCAGCGCCTGGCAGCGCCGCCTGGTGGGACGGAGGGGGAAAGACGAGATTTTTGCAGCGAAATCTCCCCCGCGGAATCCTCGCTGGTGCTCTCGCCGGCTGTCGCGGGGATGGAGGAGGAAGAAGGGGAGGAGCGAGCAGAGTAGGACACGGAGGGGAGCTTGATTAAAGAAAGAAAGAAATTTGGAGGGAGAAGAAGAGAAGGAAATGCTTGCGGTTTTGGTGTTGCTGGCGGTGCCGGCGGTGGTGGAAGAAAAAGGAAGGAACCAGATGGTTCGTCAGCCTGACGCGTCGTGGCCATGGTGCAGGTGGAAATTTCGCACTAGTTGGATTACAGATTTTTCCTTTTCTTGATTGATTGAAAGACGCATATTCTTCGAGGGGAAGGTACTGTGGTCACTGGATGCCGAATTGGTGCTGACTAGATGGACCTCGCGCGTCTTGCCGCGCCATTCTTTGCTGTTATCGTTTAATCTATGCATGCTATCATTTGTTGTCATAAATTATTTAATTCATATAATAGCTGATCTTAACTATTAATCCTACAATAGCTTTTGCCGCCTTCCAATGCTTATTCTTGTTTGATGGTATTGATCACCATCAATAAGTTCATCCACCATCGATAAATTCTACAACTGTTGTTTCGCACCATACTGTTAGGCATTTTCAGTGTGATGGCTAGAATTTAAGAATATGCATGCTGGGCACAAACAAACATACGTGAAAGAGAACTCATATGCTTTCCTTCCTTACCAACAACTGGCAAAAGGCCCGGTTCCTCTTTCCTGATCTTGTCCATCATTTACCACGCCGGCACTGCCTAAGAACCGAGAGCAAATGAAGGGGATGACATGTAATTCGTTGATTTAACTGGACAATCTTACATATGTTTGCATCTCAAGCACAAATGCAAAACTAATTCCTTTCAAGAGTACTGCAATTAATCTTCAAGACTGTAAAAGACATAAGAAATTGACAGTCTCGAGATATTCCGCCTTCTTGAATGAGACCCAAGCTTCTCCTGGCAATCCCTGCACATTTTTAAAGAAAGGATGTGATACCCGGAATACAGCATGCTAGCTAAGAATAATAACCTTGGGAGATAGCTTGGAATGATACGTTAGGCGAGAAGAGGGTCATTTCGTGGCTTTGAATATTCAGACATGGCTGGGAGTTCCAATGCACAGAGGAAGCAGGCAGATCAAGTGCATCTCAGTGGCTTGGCCCTTGTCAGTAATGCTGAATGCTTGAGATGTATTTTACTACAATAAAATCTCCTAATCAAATCTCCTAATCATGCTTGGATTTGCACACAAGATTTTTATCCAGCCGTATGACGGAGGTGTAATTTAATATGCTGCATTGCATGCCAGGGAGGGTCCATGGTAGAGTACCAAAAAGAAACACTATAAGTGGCAACATAAAGCATTGCATCATGAAATTTTAAACAGATAAATTGGCGAACTTATAACTATGTATTTCATAAGGTCAATACCATGATTTCGAGCATCCAAATTTAACCAATTAATAGCAGCTCCTTTGTTTTGGGTCTTGCAGAGAGAATCAAGAAAACATGTCTGCTAAAAAGGAGAATGACAGCTGATGATTTCATTTCCCATTTTATCCCCGAGAATGGCTTAGCAATTAGCCAAATGTATACAAATACATGTCTTAACCTATAGACAACAGGGCTGCAGAAGAAAAATAACCCTTCCAGTCAGCAATTGACAATGGGCAGTTATTTATCGAAACAGTGCATAATAGGCAAGATATGAGATAATATGAACTTAACACCTTCACTATTTCAACAATTTCGGATTGAAAGGTCCCACCTAATGGTGACCACTTTCCATATGCTCCTGACTTGGTCCAACAAAGAAGATTCCTGATATTTGATCAGGAATTGGATCGTAGGTACTCTCACCTGTTGGAGATGTATTTTGTGCGTGTCATCCTTGCGCAGGGGCCATGCTAATATTCTCTGTATCATTCCAATTTTATCGGATGTCCCCGAAGGGACTTGGAGATGTATTTTGAGTTCTTAAAGTGTGACGTTAAAGTATTCTGCAAACCCCTATGTGCTATTAGAAGAGTGATAGGAAGGTGTCCGACCTGCTATAATTGTAGGAGTAATCCCTGAAGAAATAAGTATGTGATCAAAGGCCGCGCCGAAAATGCCGACCGCAAGATCAGCTACTAAAGGAAAATCTTCAGATGGAGCATAATGTGTCGCCTGTAATCAGATATTCCATAACCTTACCTCAGCAGACCTGTCAAAGAAAAATGATACAAAGAAATTCTCCTACCCATCACCACAATTCCAATTTCCGAATTCTACCAAGGAACATTTCATGTGAGTGCACGCTCCGTCCACTTTAAGCACTACGTCAGCCCTGCATTCTGAATAACTACCAGAAAAAGGTGCAGTCGATGATTCAAATGTATTACCACCATCCTAATATTGCCCTAGAATAATAAAGTAGTCAGTACTCATATGACCAGTACAAATAGAAACAAAACATGTAATGTCATAATCTGCCCATGGAGCTTGTATTATCTATGGTTTTTTTACAGGCGACATAGTAGTTAGACAGAGCACTACTACTATGAGTACTTTCACTGCCGGTTGATAAGCAGCAAAGAGCAAAAGACTACCAAGCAGAACCAGTATGATATAGCTTGTCTTGTAAAAATTGGTAACCTACATAAAACAAATCTGTGGTCTTCCTTCTAATGTGAGCCCATGCTTAAAAATGAGCCTTTTTTTAGGAACAAATTCACAATTAGCATTATATGCCCTTTGGGAAAAAATAATGGATCAAAGCAGGCTTCTTAGGAACAAACTCCAGTTTGAGCAGCGAGCTAGTTTAGACTTCTAAGATGCAGAAAAGGTGATAGCAGAACCGCAAGATAAACGAAATCAATCATACCCGAATGCCCGCCACGGGAACACCAGGACCCGCGCGCTGCTCCACCGGCATGGGATCCTGTCAACCGCCCACTGCCCGTTCTGCACTGACGATGAGGACTTGTTGCACCTCTTCTTCAAGTGCTCCAGGTTGGCACCCTGGTTTGCCGGCCTTGGGGGCACACGCTGCCGCCTCGGCCGCTGACCTCGATGAGGGTTGCGAGTTGCTTGCTGCTGTCCACCGTGGCCTCGTCCCGATGGTGCGCCACACTCTGGTGCTGCTAACCCTTTGGATCGTCTGGAAAAGCCGGAACCGCATGGTCTTCGACGCTCAGCTCCTGCGGCCCAGGCAGATGTTCTCCCTCCTCGCGACGCACTGTGAGCTCTGGCTCCACCGGCTGCCCCGTCGTCACAGCCACCAGCCTGTGGATACGTGGCTTGCTGCTCTTAGACCTCATTTTACTTTATCCTTTGTCGGCTTTTGGGTTGATGTTTGTGAACCCACTCTTGTGTAAAACCCCCCTGTATCCCCCGTTTGTGATTCAATAAAATTCACTTCAGATGGAGGGTTTCCCTCCACCGTTGAGCTTTCAAAAAAAAAAACCAAATGCCCAGCGAATATATAGTTGTTGGAACAAAAACCTCTGCTCTATGAGTCAGCAGCCCATACCGCAAATAATAAATAACCATAATAATGTTCTTTGTGCTATGCATGGCATAAACACCTCATACTCTAGACCAGAATAATCATTTGAGCTCACTTCCATTAATGATCCATCAAGACATACTACTCCGCAGAGCACAACTGGATACATGACTTTATGTCATATTGACCCAACATAAAAAAATATCTCCAATGCAGTTATCTTGAAACAACGCATATGAATACAGTTATGCTTTTCCTCAGACAACCTAATTTGATCTATAGTGAATTTTAATACAGAACTACATTTGAACTTGGGTTAGCCTGAAGTTCCTCACACTTCTATTAGAACTTCTGTTAGATAACGTATGCATTATGCTATTTTAGTGCATTTTTCTCATTTAAATAATTTCTGACTCACAGATCCAATTAGACAGAAACAATAGATTTGCAGGATGGATGGATAATACCACCACCAAGTGCTGAAATAGATTCTGAACAATGTCACTTCAAGTTATACTTAGACTAAATTCATCAGAGGGTTATATTACTAACCTATGGACATAAAGTCATAAAGACATTGTACCTTTAAGGAGCCTTTTCACATTCCTTTTATGTTTTACAGTATGCCATTTGGCCAGATCCGCTGCGAACATCAACCACACCAAATGTGTCTCCATCTGTATTTCCAAATTTATCTAGACAAAAACATGGATTCCATGGATAAAAAACTGTAACCTCTAAATATTTATGCAATGTAAGCATTTGTTGATACTATTGGTATTTATGCAATGTAAGCATTTGTTGATACTACCTGCCCTGCGGACTCACCAAACATTTCATCTAAGTTTTTTTTTACAAAGTGGAGTTATCAGTGATGCTAGAAAGTGATTCAGTTAAAGCTATAAACTACTGATGCATGCCTGCAGATCAATTGCGATTGATTTCCTACAAAATAGGATGTAACAAGCAGTATTAAGAACAAGCACAATTTGCAATTGATTTCCTTTTATACATGATGCGAGAATCAAATAGAATGGAGGACTACTACTTAATAAGTTGAAAGAGAACTACAATAGCACTTTTAGACGGTATATCACCTCATGAACTGAAAGAAAACTTGGGCATGCACACAACAACATCAGTGTCATAGTATACATTTTGTCGTAAAAAGTAAAAAAACTGACGATTCATATATATACACAGAAAATGCAACCAGATGGAGGAACATCACCATTTCTGTCGCACGGGGAAGAGGCGTTGCCAACTCTCCCTGCGGTTGCACAGAGATGGGCTAGCGCAAGCGGCCAGTGGTAGCGCAGAGTTGCGACGCAGCTCACCGGGGGAGGAAACGTTGGCCAGCCTTCAGCTTGTCATGGTAGCTCTATTAAAATAATAGTCTCAAAACTGAATAAACATCATATATCACTAAACTATGACAACTATAAATATGTGAACTGCTGATTAGACATGCGAGTTAAATTTTGTATCAAGCAGACATCGCCCTTTACAACTGCTATGCCAAATCCTGCCATGACAAGATTTACTGAAACATAACCTAGATAAAGATATATGAGAGGTAAAATTACTTTGACAGCCACTCCTAAATACAAAAAAATTACAGCATCACATTCCCAGATGCATCAATTAACTAACCAAAAAGAAGACTCTTATCAGAAAAAAAGATCCAAAAGACGCAGACCTTACAAGGGAGACCGTTGATGAGGATGTGTCCAATCTCGCGGATGGCTCTAGCCTGCTGCGGGTAGGTCTTGGAGGCGCTTGAGTCGGCCTTGGACTCAAAGTAGGGTTCTTGCGGGGACATGCATACGGCAACCTAGCGCTGCGTTGAACTCGTTGGATCTAGATGGAGAGGGGCCATTAGAAAAGAGAGGCGGTGGGAGAGCCTCACCTCACCTCCTTGACCATCCGGAAATAGAGCACATACGGCGTAGGACTTGGATCTCATGCCGATGTCGATGTCGATGTCGGGGAGAGCATCGCCGATCAAAAAGTGGAGGCAGCCATAATCGCAGGCGACAACGGCGAGTTCGCAACCGAGGGGAGCGGGGAGGGGAGGTGACAAGAGCAGCCGATGAGGGGGGAAGGAGCGAGACTCGTGTAGTTGCAGTCGTTGCGTCTTCTCCTCGCACCCCCGGTCTCCAGACTTCAGCTAGCGACACGCAGCGCACAGAACCGACATGAACAAGCTAGGCCCAACCAAGGGCCCATCACCAAACGCGCCTAACGAGAACGACCAAGCGGTCAACCTGAAACGATTTTCCTGAACGTGGGGCCCGTGAGAGTGACTTGCAAATCAACCAGGAGCGCTGCCAACCCTGGGAGCTTAGTGCTCTTTAGGGATTGCGTGGGTTGATTTCTCTCCCGGGCCTCTTTTCACCTGATTCAGATCATGGTCGGTGGTACTTCGCAGATGAGGATATATAGATGCCTCCATGCATTTCAAAGTTGGACTAGAGCCTACAATTAGCACACTTTTTTTTGTTACACCCAGCTTTAAATTAATACTCCCTTCTTTCCAATTTAGGATCCATATTAGTTTTTTGAAAAGTTAAACTTTATATAAGATGCTGATATCATTCTCTATACATTTGATCAAAATTTACAAAGTTTCACTTTAACTACAACTAATATGCATCCTAATTTTGGAAGGAGGAAGTATAAATAACCGAACGGGTGGAAAGAGGTGTTCAGAACTAAGTGTCCTGCCTTGTATTTGTTCCATTCAGGTTTGCAAGGCCGTACTAGAATTTTAAGCCAAACTTTAATCATGGATTTAACATATAAAAGTGTTATAAATTACGTACAGCATCAAGCATATGGTTTGATTAATACTTAAAGGACGTACTTTCCAACAATATGATATTTGTGACGAATAAACCATACTATGCTTGTTAATTTCATGGTCAAAGTCAGAAACAAACCTCCAACAAGACTGTACAGTGCCAAACAGAGCCACTGTAGGACTCAACAAACATGGAATACGTAGAGAAACAAGGTTTTCTTTGAAATGGGGGAAATATCAACCCAACTTTTGCATCCAAGGGATGCACATGTTTTTTTTATTAGATTATTCACAACACCTTACAAGAACAATTAGAAAGATCAAACCGAAGCCACCAAAATTAACGATAACTTGCTAATCCTACATCACCGATGAGGGGGGGGGGGGGGAGGCATCACACCGATGCGCATCATCAAAAAACCGAAGGCCTCGACAAGTCGCCCAATGGCGAGCATGTGACACAACTGGTCTGGCAGATCCTCGGCACGTACCATCATACACGCTCCAGAAGTCCTTGCCGCACTGTCTTCTGCATACCCATCGTCAGGAGAGATCAATGCAATAACCTTGCGAGGCTTGCCACCAACGCCACCACAACGCTAGACGACACCACCATCCTGCGCACGTCCATCACGCTGCGTCCGTCTTCGAGGCTCCGCTGCACCATGCCGTTGAGACCCGCCAACATCGGCGCAGTAGATGGAACACCGCTCCGCCAGATGACTCCCTCCAGGTATCACTTGCAACGATGCCCTCAAGAGGGAAAACGACACCAGATATGCCGCCATCATCTGATCTGTATCTAGATCTGGGGGTTTTCCCCGAAGCAAAGAGGTTGAGGTCGGATCTGTAGTAACGATGCCTTCAACAAGGTGATGATGCCTGAGGACGCCACCATCGTCGGCTCTGACCGAATCGGAGCCCGGTTCTCACCGGCCAGACCCACACCAACGCTGCAGATCCGCCTGAAGAAGAGTCGATGCCATCGGCCGCACCACCGATGTGACACCGTGGTACCTGGCAGCACCACGCCCAAGCCCTCCTTGCCGGTCAGCTACCGCCAACGCTGGCCGCCAAAGCGGTTCGAATGGGACAAGGGTACGAGAAGGGGCCCCGCCGGCACCGGCGCCGGCCAGACTTTGCCCGGGCGCGCCCCTGGCGGTGGCGGAGGAGGGAGGAGGCAGGTGGAGGGGGTAGGAGGCGCGGCGGCTCAGGTTTCCTCCCCCGCCGCCCGCGTGGGGGCGAGAGGGAGTCGGGAGTCACTTTCCCTGCTAGCGACTAGTGACATGGAGAAATAAGGTACAACTTGAAACCCTCGAGACAACATAAACATAGCAGAGGGAATTGTAGAATCAAAAGATCAGCCGGTTTCTCGTGACATGTTTTTGACTAATATCTGTTTGCTGATAATTATAAACTTGTGCATGTTAGACCATCTGCCATGCATGGTCAAAAGTGATGCCAAGCATCCTTAGAGTTCATTCTATAGCATGCAAGCCGATGCTAGGGGAAAAGCACCCTAAGATGTCGAATCGTCTCAAACCATTAAACTACAATGGCCCAAATATTTTGGTCAACATTGTGAGTCAAATCTAAACCCACAGAGTTCATGGTAGATTCTACCTTCTAGGTCTTCCTTTAGTTGTAAGTCATTTTATCTTTTGATATTAATATATTTCCTTTATCGAAAAAGTTATAAGTCGTCTTCAAACATTAAACTGCAATGCAAAAGAAGGATGTCACCGATAATATTTTTCTCCAACTTAGGAAGAAAGTGCTGGCAAACACAACATGGGTATTACTTTGCCATGAAGCATCGTAGATTTCCCACTCCGAAAAGTTCCATTGATTTGCAAGACTACACCATCAATCTGATATCATGTAGTAAGCCCACACACACCTTTGACCTAGCAACAGATCGATTGGCATACAACATCCTATTTTTAATTTTTAATTAAGTTCAATTGACCACGACGAGGGTGTAACCTTAATATTTTTGTATGTAAGTAATCAACTAATCATTAATGAAAGCACTTCGAAATCACATGTGGCCATGTAATTGGTATATGTACCGAAAACTTAAGTGTGATCGAGAGGGAAAATAAGAGGAAATATAATCACAGGTTTGCGTGCAAGTAATTCAACGAGTTAACGTTGTATTGGTAAGAAACATCGATGATGAAATGCCAAGAATCAACGTAAAAGATATCTTGTTACATCTTGTTTTCTAGCACATGCTATTGCACTATATTTTCTCATGGCGTAAAAATGTTTATTGTGCGAGAAATTATAAAAGGTCCTTTTGGATCATGGGCACCAGTGTGCTCATTGTATTTAAAATATCGAAAATTATATTTATATATTTCAAAACATTATGTAACAAAATTCTAAAAGTAGCTAATGATGTATTCTGCTAACATATATAATCTCAATTACAAATGTTTTGTTTTCTGAGCTACACAAAATAACAAAGTCTGAATTTGTTTGGAGATTTGAATCACTATACTCAGATCCACATATTTGTTATTTTTGTGCAGCCCAAAACACACATTATTTCCAGTTCAAAATTTACACGTTTGTGGGATACAATATTTACTACATCATGATTTATTTTAAGACTTTTCTGAAACTTAGAAATATGATTTCCAGTTACTTTTCTGAAAAGGGATCAGGTGCTCATGTACATCAAATCGCTGTTTGAGAATTATTCCAAAATTTTGGTCAACATTGTGAGATAGATATTTTTGGGAGACATGTAGGCTTTCCATCGAGTGTTATAGTCAGGTCAATTACTTTCTCCGGTTCATATTAATTGACTCTAATATGGATGTATCTAGACATATTTTAGTTCTAGATACATTCATATTGGAGTCAATTAATATGAATCGGAGGGAGTACTAGATCTTGTCATACTTACAAGTCGTCTTCAAACATTAATTGTGGAACGCAAATAAGGGCAAACACACTTATGTTTTGTCGAAATTTTGAAGGAAGTATTGGCTGGGACGTGTGATTGGACTACATTATTGCTTGCTTGGCTGTGAAGCACTATGGATTACCCGCTTTGAAATTTTCCAGTTAACATTTTCCAGTTAATATTTAACTTGCGAAGCCACTGTATTCGATTAGTGAAGCCACTATCAGATCCTGCGCAATGTCATTCGTATACGTAGTTCGCTTCCTTCAACCCATTATAATTATTGGGTTTTAATTTGAATTTGATCAAATTAGTTGAGAGGGATTACTAAATTCATCTTGTTCTACGTACTCTCTACTGCTCCATGAGACTCAACGCCAATCGTACGCTGCTCGGTCCGCGTTGTTGGTGACACGACAGGTGACCCTTGCTGACGATCTCCAAATTAGGGCATTTCGTTTTGTGACTAGAACCTAAGGCCTTCTTTGGTTTAGTAGGATTTGTAGGATTTCAAAATATAGGAATAGAAATAGAAATGGGAAAGAAATGCAAGTGAAAAACTGCAAAAGAAAACTTCCTTCAAAAAAGTAAGGTCAGACCTCATTATTTTCTTAGGCTGTTTTTCATAGGATTCTAGTTGCAAAGGAAAAGTTTCATTATATTTTTTAGATATATTTTTATGAATCAAACAATGTTAGAGTGCAAATTTTTATAGGAACATGAACCCTACATTTTTTTTTGCTCCCTCTATCCTATAAAACTTGTCTTTACTTTATCAAACTTAGATGTACCTAGAGTCCTAGATGTTAAACAGTGTCTAGATGTAACTAAATTTTAATAAAGTTAATATACATTTTATAGAATTAATGGAGTACATTTTTTCTTTTTTGCAAATTAAGGGCTTCATTGATTATGCAACAGGATTACAATCACTCACGAGAGTGTCAGTGAGAAAGTCAGGGTTATAATTAATCCACAGACACCTCCTCCTATCACTACTAGCTTGCTTAGCACACAAATGAGCAGCATTATTTGCTTCCCGCCCAACAGCAAGAATGCTAAAGCTAGCAAAAGCCCTCCTAATGTCTCTGATCTCTTGGACAATAGCTCTCAGTTTTGACCTGTTTTGATCGTCAGCATTGCACAGATTAACAACCATCAGGGAATCACTTTCAATCACCACATGCACATACCCTCTCTCCTGCGCCAATCTTGCGCCTTCTCGGATAGCCAACGCCTCCATCGAGAGTGCACTTTCAGCATGGCCATACCGTAAAGCTTGTCCCCTAACCAGATTGCCCTGGTGATCCCGTACTACCAATCCAATTCCTCCAGTCATCTCCTGTTCTTGAAAACTGGCATCGGTGTTAATTTTAATTACACCCTCAGCCGGTGGCTTCCAATGTTCTTTAGGCTTCAATACCTTCCTTGGTTTCTCTCGGCTTGAATGAGATAGATCAAGAGAAGTCTGCATTGCCCATCTAACCGAATCAGTAACCGATCGACCCCTTTCACCATGCTTCCTTGCATTCCTCTCTTGCCAAGCCGCCCAACACCCACATAAAATCATGGATGTTTGAGACTCAACCATCACCTTGCTATCAATCACATCCATGGCCCATGTGTTTGGATGAAACTGAGGCACCTTGACATTTGCCGTAATTTTAAGTTCACTCCAAAACAGCCTTGCCCATGTACATTCGAATAGTGCATGGAAAATTGACTCCTCTTGCTTTCCGCATGCTTCACAGAACCCGACTTTTTCTACATGTCTGAATTTTAGATTGTCTAGATGGTACAAAGCCTTTAATCACTCTCCACCAGAAGGCACACACCTTAGGTGGAACCGGCAGTTTCCAAAGTTTTTTCCAACAGGTTTTAGAGCCTGTGCTAGCCGGTTGAGTGGCTTGTTGTATAGACGACAACATTCTATATGCAGATCGTACAGAAAAACTTCATTCTCTTCCTGTGTCCAACCCCACTCATCCTCGACAAACCAGCCTAATGGAATTTGACAAACGGCACGTCTATCTGTCTCAATCAGATTTACCTCCAATTTCTCTTCAGACCAACACATTTGCTCGGTATCGATCAACTCGTCGACCCTTACCGCCTTAGCCACTCTAGGCTTACACAAGGGACGGCCATTACTGTTTGTTGGTATCCAAGGATCATCGAAAGTACGGATGGTGCTGCCGTCGCCCACCCTTTTAATTAGTCCTTTCCGTGACTCAAAGGAGGCCTAAAGTAGAAGCTAGGAGGCTAGGAGCATTCCACGTCGACACATAGGACCAACACTTGCATGGAGTTAATTAATGGTGATGATACCGCGCCGTGATGCTGAAGGCGCAAGCTGATTTTATAATGACTGGAAAATAATGGTGTGTTCGATAGAGACCGGTGGTCACCGATAGCTAGCTAATCATCGTTGCTAATTTCTAAGCACATGAAGAGGCTTAGCTAGCACGTGCAAAACTGGTCTACAAAGAACTTGAGCGAAATATCGGCTCGTTAATTCAAAGGAGGCGTATGACAAAACCTCGAAGCTACGTCTACGTGCATGCAAGTCCGTGGAGAGGAGTAGCCGCCGGATCTCGTCCGATTTACACGTCGGCTTCAAACATTTATTGATGATTGTGCACTACGAGTTTTGTACGCGGGCTGGTCAGACAAACGTGGAGTGACCAGTGTCCAGGCGTCAAAGTTATGACCAAAGCAGGCCACCGTTGCATCGCTTGGTCCTCAGGGTATCCACCGTATACATAAATGTTTTCCACTCTCAGCATTTTCGCGCATACACCCTGCAAGAGTTGAGATATATTTCCTCTGTTTCAAATATACCCACACACGTTTTAGTATGTATGTTTTTTTATTTCTGAATAAATGTGAAACCTAATTTGGAATGAAGGAATTACGTGCCATTCCTATTTAATTTGCACCATTCTACTTCGACTACTCGTTTAGCTATCATGGACTCATTTTCTTCGATCATTTGCTGAATAAGGCTCACGCTTATTCTTAGACTAATTTTGACCGAGCAACAAAATCTCCATTATATTGTACATAATGAGTGTCGTTGAATTTGTACTAAAAAATATTTTCTAGAATTTGCTAGTTCTTAGCTAGCTAAGAAATAAATTCCGTGCTCGATCAATTTCTATACCGTTTGATTGCAACATGATTAGTGCATAAGAGTTGCTAGTTGGGTTGTAACTAAGTTTTTTTTTATTTGCAAGTGAAGTTACAACTGAGATTCTTCAGTTGCAAGTTAGAATGCAACTGAGAAAATTATCCAAACCGTTAGAATTGGTTCGTGATTCGTGTTAATCATTAGTTGCAACTTGCAACTGAAATTTGATAACAATTCTCGATTGACTATAGTCACCGCCATTTCATACTAACATTCTTTGTCATAGAAAAACAAATTCATCTTCTTTACTAATATAATAGATTTTAGATATATATTACTCCCCTCCGTCCATTAATAGATGTCCCATGGTTCGTCCAAATTTGGATGTATCTATGAGATACATTTGAATTTAGACAAATTTTTGACAACAAAAAATGGACAGATGTAGTAATATAGATTACAATAAAAAATTGTACACTGTAAAGACACTATATATAGACACGTATACTACATACGGAGTACAATAGTTAATGGACAACTTTTCTAAGGGAATTGCCGAAAGCTACGTGCCCCAGACCTGCTCGCTTCCACGTGTCCACGACAACGAGCACAGGTAGCCGCTAGTGGAGTGGAGATAGAACCTTTTCCGCACGTGCCGCACGCGTCGTACGTCTAGAAGGAACCAGCCTACTGCCTACGTGTCCCAAATCGAGCCGCTGACGACGTGGGAGCCACATGCAATGCACATGCTAGCAATGGCGTTAGTGCAGGTGCGAGCTGATTTAATTAAGGATCAGGTATGGTGAGTATGATCGAGTATATAGAAACCGGGCGTGTCCAACATAATGATCAGATTGATCATTGGTTCCACGGAAGAACAAAGGTTTTTTTTTTGCTATTTTTAGTTTGAAGGAAAATGATTTTTCAAGATTTTCATGTACAGTACGGCAAAAGCTAAGATCCTTAACTTCTGAAGACAAAAAACAAAGTTCAGATGAGTTATAGCATAGTCTACAAGACTATTGTACTACAATATACTTTGGACGCGATTAATTTTTTTACCAGCATAGAACTAGGTTAACTCTTGGCCAAGTTCCGCTATTAGTTTCCTGGGTAATTTATGGTTGACGAAGAAATTTTAATTGCAATTGCAACCTCAAACACGATTCTAAGGTGCACAAATCACGATACAAGTTTAACGGCTATGGAGTAGATCAAGATCTTAGCTGATTTTTTTAATTATTCGCCAAAAGTGTTGCTAAATCTATTAGTTATAAAGAACATAGTCAAGAGACCCGCATGGTTTACGTGAGTAAAACAGGAAGAAAACCTAAAGAACGGCAAAGCTACAACTAAGACATCAACAATATATACAAGACGTCGATAAAGCAGACCACATGACATATATGATATATAGTCGGACACTCGAGAGTCGATCCATTGTCAACATGCACACCAGAAACCATCACATCTAACCTGATCCTTGACCAAGCTAGAACTTGCAAAATCGATATATTTTATCCAACAATGCTACATCTACGAAATTATCGTACGGACTAAGCTTACGGATGAGACGTGGACTCGTGCGATTGGAGAGAAAGGGTGCGGCAGTTCCATCAAAATAACCCCGAGTAAATATGCAATTCCCACATCACTCTGTAAGAAAATTTTATGTCCATAGAAGTTGCATTATTGTATTTTACCTGTTAGCGAAAAAGTGATCGGTATTGCGGTATCACCGAATGGACAGCGCGAACGGCAAAGCACGTACGTTGCTAGAGCATATCTACATCTGGATGCTCTGATTGAAGCGTATATAGGAGGCTAAAGGAATAAAAGAATATATGCTTATGCTTAGTAGGATCCAAAGGATGCTAACGGTTTTTTTTTTCAACAAGGGTAGGGTGCTGAGCACCCTAATTTCATTAATCATAGACATTGTACAGATACAAATATTATTCCTGATGGTAGTAATCTGTTGATCGCTATGTATGAGTAAAGTTATTGCAAGAGCAGTTGATCCCTTTATTGTATCGTGCATGGTTCTCTATTTTTTGATCCGGTTTGCCTCTCCTAAAAAGATTGAAAGCCCCGTTGTACCTTTTCAGTCTAGCATGTGCTTTCATCGAGACAAAGAGCAAAGGCTGCGCCACCAACAATCTACATGAAAAAGTGATTCTTTTTTAATAAAGAGAATATATTAATATCGAGATATAACAATTATATTCGGCCTCTGCAATAATGCAATACCGTATTGGCAGTACGGATACACACAACCAAAGAAAAAATTAAGAAAATAAAATTCCGCTATGGTATTCCACCCGATCTAGCAAACTAAGAAAGTATGGGTGCGCACGACCGAATACCACCCGATCTAGCAAACTCCAGGCATAAGGTGCACTGTTACATTCGCCGTTAGAGCCTTCTGAAACTCACCACGCCGACCATATCAAATAGGACCGGCCTTATGAAAGTATCCATCTTCGCACAAGAGGAACCATTGGATAGCCACCTTTATTAGGTAGATCGGCATGCCCCCACGCTACCGCCCGCATGCCGACCCACCTCCAGCAGAAGAGGAGGCGAGCCTTAGCACGAACCAGGCACACACTTGGGGCGCTCCAACTCTTGTACTTCTTCACAACCTTGAGGTCGGCGTCGACGTACACCTTCATCGTGAACGTAACGCTATCGGTTTTTAAGGGTATGAACACTGAATCGCTCTGTTAATTTGCATCTCCATAGAATAGAACTTAGTCATATTATTCTGTCGTACGATTTTGTTTTGTTTTATGCAACAGAATCCAACATAAATTAGTGATATTGCTATATCCATTTGCTGATGAAGGATAGAAAATTCAAGATGGTGAAAGTGGTGGATTTTAGAACCATGTGGGCAAGGACAACAAACTATTTATTGTATATCGATGATTTCTCTGTTGACCGTAGTACCGTGATAGCGTTTTCATATGATTTTTTTACTTAATCACTTTTTTAGATGAATCATTTTTTGGTGTTTTTAGAAGAACTAAGTTATGAGTTGAAGTTTAAAATACTAAGTCATGAATTACGTTTGCTGGAAAAGGTTATATACTGTATTAGGTAAGATTGGATTGGGCCATCGGCCCGTGGGCTCTAGACACCCACGGTGGCCGCCTGGTTGGAAACGCCCTGTCCCAGTCCCCGCCTCCGCCTCCGGCAGCCGTCGCCTTCGCCGGCCACCGCCGCCGGCTCCTCTCCTCTGCCACGGAAACCGTAGCAGATTTGGCTTCGCGAGCCATCACCTCCTTCTCTTTCCCAAAATCTCTGTTTTCTTGGAAAAAGAAATAACCTCTGTAGGGTTCATCAGCAAGGGGATTATCCATGGCAGCCATCCTACGAAGAACCACCGCCAAGGCGGCGGCGGAGCTGCTCCTGCGTCCGCCCCACGGCGCCGGCCGGCTCGCGCGGTTCCTGGGGGACTGCGCGTCGGCTGCTTCTCACGGTAGTGAACTGTCAAGCAACCATTGGCGCTGACCATTTTTTCTACTGTACTTGTGAGATGTCTCTAGTGTGACCTTGCTTTGCTGGCTTTCTTACTGAATGACCTGAGCAGATACTGGGGCCGCGGCTCCGGCGGCGGAGTTCGTGCCGTGGGGCAACGGCGGGGGCGTGCTGCACCGGGCGGCGTCCGTCGACCCCACCGCCGTGGTGGAGGCCGGCGCCGTGGTGCATTCCGGCGCTGTGATTGGCAAGGAGGTCGTCGTCGGGTCTGGCACCGTGGTCGGGTCTTCGGTGTCTGTCGGACAGTCCACCAGGATCGGGTACGGTGTTTGTCCAGTTTGATCTGAGTGTGCATGAGAGCAAAATCTGTTTTGGTTGGCAGTGCTCATTTGCTGCAAATGACTTCTTTGTGTACATGTGCAGGTACAATGTTGTCTTGAGCAATTGCTCCGTGGGCGAGTTCTGTACTATCCATAATGGCGCTTGCATCGGTCAAGATGGTGAGCATTTGTTCACCTAGTGTTGGAAATGTGTAAATATGTCAAGTGGTACACATGGTATGTTGTATGTTCTACAACACTGCAAAGAACATGCCACATTATGTCAGATACTTGCACATGCTATGGTAGGAACACTGAAAGTTGCAGCATCTGAGATGATCACAACATTCCAGTTATTTTAGACCTTTTGGCTAGCAACATAATACATCTTAGTTTGTGGGGGTATGAAAGCTTATGTGGACTGTTTATTGTCAGATATTCCTATATTTTTCTGCTATATTTGGGGAATGGTAACTAGTACTGTTAAACAATAGGAACTGATTTCTGATGTTAAGTGTAAACTGCTGATGTATATCTTGTAGGTTTTGGTTTCTTTGTGGACAAGGATGGGAAGGTCAAGAAGAAGCCACAGGTTAGTACTCAGCACTATCACAAATTCCTGGGTAGTTTGTGAAGATTATAAATCACTACTGAGTAGTATCTAAATTGACATGGTCGTGCAATATTGGGTTCAAAGCTCAAACACATATGCTAGAGAAAATGCGCAATGCCACCCTACAGCCTATGGTATCTGAACAGCTTCATCTTTTATAACTAAGGAAGCCAAGTTTGAATGTTTCACATTTCAAGTAGTTGTCTGTCATGTCATCTAACAGAAAAAAAGAAGTCCAGAGATCATTCTCTGACATGGAAAAAATATTTGTCGAAATATATGTTCACTAAGTACCACCTAGGTACTGACTGACTCTATTACTCTATATGTGGTAGTGTTTGAGAATGTTTATGCATAATGCTATAGTCCTATCAAAATCAAAATGTAGGTCCGCACTGAAAAGCTCTGTATTTTTCAGCTACTTTATGCAAGAATCGGTGACAATGTGGAGATAGGTGCAAATACATGCATTGACAGAGGAAGGTAACTTGTCTCCTTTCTAATCCTGATGAAAATATGTACTCCCTCCGTCCCAGAAAAAAATGCTCAACATTTTCAATATACGGATGTATCTATAACTAAAATGCTTTATACCTCCGTATCTTGACAAAGTTGAGCAGCTTTTTTGAGACGGAGGGAGTACTGAGTATTGTATAGTTGCAGGCTCGAACAATTGGATAGGATGTGTAACTTGGCTAAGGCAGATCTTCTGTTGGCTAGTCCATAGTTGATCTCAATATGCCTAACGTTTTTAACTATCAGCCCTTTCCATGCCATTATACATTTGATTGCAGTTGATCCTTACTGAAAACTTCCATAAATATTTATTAATTGCAGTTGGAGAGACACAATAATTGGAGATGCCACCAAGATTGATAATCTTGTTCAGGTATTGATTCCCCTGCAATCCAAAGAACTCCTTATTGATGAGATTCTTTTGTGCTTTTATTGTTCTGGTAATTGACGTATCCTCTTGTAGATAGGTCACAATGTGGTAATTGGAAAGTGCTGTATGATTTGTGGACAAGCTGGGATTGCTGGTTCTGCAACGTATGTACACCTTCATCTCATAGACGAATTGTTCATTCTCTTTGGCGTTTCATATAATCCTTCATGTTTGCCTTTTGAGATTTTTCCCATTATGTACATACAGCTTGGGGGACTATGTCACGTTAGGTGGTCGGGTGGCAATCCGGGATCATGTCTCCATTGCTTCAAAGGTGTTGTTTTCCGACTCTGTGCTTTGTCATATTTTGATTCCATAATACTTGTAAGTTGAACATAATTCTATGTTGTGTGTTGTCATGCGTCACAACCTAGCTGCATTGCTCGCCATACTCTCATGGCCAAAGGCTCTTCAAAACTAATTTGAGTACTGCTTTCTTGTTAAGTAATTGACTGGGATCTAAGAAATTCATGCAAGATTTCATCTTCATATTATTGTTGATAGCAAGCAAATGCTCAGACATTTCTTCCGTGTCGATAGTCATGGCAAGCATCTAGAGAGCACTGATCTAGACATTGACCAAGACTTAGCTGATAGCATTATATTTTGCCTGCCCGCTAATATTTGTTTCACTGCCCTCGCAAATTGATTATTGTCGATCCCAATGCAGGTTCGACTTGCAGCAAATAGTCTAGCAACAAAGGACATTCAAAATCCGGGTGACTATGGTGGATTTCCAGCTGTAAGCATTTCATTATAGCAATAACCACACAAGTTAAGGTTCTTGTTCCTTACCCCTCTAGCTACTAAATACTCATTATGTTTTTTGAATTTAGGTCCCGGTAAATGAATGGCGCCGGCAAACTGTGAACTTGCGGTTACTTTCGAAGAAACATGTCATCAGAAGATAGTATCAATGTGGTCCAAATGTGGTGTAGCTTGATCCTCTCGATGGGAAATTGTATTATCTCACTAGACAGCTAGCATTGAAATACATGGTTTTGCACTATGCATTTACACAAATAAGAGGCTGATTTGATAGAGATTGGGGAGGGGATGATGGCAACGCGCTGGGTGTATTTATCTCTCTCTGCCGGGAATCCATTTCGGCTTTGGTCTGGGGGAGAAGCGCCATCGCTGATCCCTGTAACCGGATTGTAGTTGAGACAGATTGTCAGTCTCTTCTGCCAGAATTTGATCACATGATTTCAATCGGCTAATACCAGAAGGAAAAAATGGGAGTGGTGTCATGGCTCTTGAGAGCATATGTTCTTTTTATTTTAAAATGCATCTTAGACACGTTTTAAAATGTTCAAAAATTTGAAACAAAAATTTGCGCATACATCTTCACATGATACGTGCCCACAAAGTAGTTTCATGAAAAATCGACTTGTCGTGTGGCGTGCGTAAAAAGACAAAATTCAGTGCTAAAATTAAGGTTTTCACAAGATAAAATTTCTCTTTTTATACAAGCCACAAAATATATTGTTTTATCACGAAATTTGATGACCACATATATTGTGGAGAAATACATGTAGAATTTTTTGCCCAAAAAATTCAACACTTCGAAATATGTTATTTTTGGTAGAGAACGTGATCCGAATTGAATTTTCGGGAAAAATCATCAAAATAGTTTACAAGAGCAGGAAAGCAAGTTTCTCAGCTCGTGATATTGCGACGCATGCTAATAGAGAGTTGTGTGATAGGCGTTTTTCAAGGCTAATATTAAATTAAGTGAGCGAGCAGCAGGTCAACGAATAAGTGTACTTATTTTTTTTAAGTTCAATATTTTAAATTTAATTATTTTTACAAAAAATAGCAACATATGTGATATTAAAGTACTATATTATTGAACTACATGTCAAGATGAATATGGCGATACTACTTTAGTGTCAAAAATGCTGCTATTTAATTTAGAAAGTTGATCAAATTAAGTTAATAAAATTTTATTTTAAGACATGTCATACACTTATTTGACAATGGAGAGACTAAGTAATACACAATCCTTTCAAGAAGAGCTTTATATACACATGACCTTGGCAGACGCCAGCGTCACCCTTGATAACAGGAAGTGTGAGTGTATACTTGTGCATTATGTATATAATAATTTGATTGATTTTCTTAAAGAAATGCACATACTTTATATGTGTGTTCTCAATAGGGTCCAGTGCAATGTTCGCCTTTGGGAAGTTAATCTTAAAATTTCAAATGGAGCAAAGGTGCCAAAAATATTCAAAGGAAGCAAATAGAAAAGAAATAGTCGCCTGGCGTCTGGCCGCACGCCGGCGCACCGCCAAAGTCCATGCAGAAATTCTGTGAACCGACCAATTGTCGATTGGGGGTCGCCGCAAGGTGGTGCTGATTTTGGAGCGTCTCCGACTTCAGCCGCATCCCCCAAACTTCGCCCCCAAATAGATTTTTGCAGCAAAGTATCTGTTCGGCGAACGGTCGCCGGCTCCTGCCTCGAACTCTAGTGGGACCCATGCGCCCTTCGAAGGAACTGTCGTCGGCGCCAATCATTGCTGACGGCGGTCATCGTACTTCGGGGAGAACATGGCGTTCAAGTTGAACCCGCCGTGTGGCTGCATCGTCGACGTAATGCAGCGAGAACCGCCGCGTCGAGCTCCCTAGATCATTGAAGAAACCTAGCATGGACGGAGAGGCCACACCCGGAATGTACGCCGGTCCACTCACCGAACCGCTCCACGGGCTCGCTGTTGCGGCGGCGGCAGCAAGCGCAGCAATGTGCATCGCATTGGCAACTTTCTCCTTCTTCGTTGCTGCCGCAACGTGCTGATCTTGCCGCTCCGCCGTCGCGAAATTGCGTCGGACGCAATCTGTCTCCCACTCCTCCTGGGTGCACCTCTCCAGCTCCGTCTTCGGTGGCGACGCCTTCCGCGGCTTCGTGAAGGGCGCCTTCGCCCCCTTCTTGGCGAGCGCCTTGCCGAGTGGAATGGTTGCCTCCTTGCCGGCCACTGCTTTCTTGTTCTTGTGGTTCTTCGGCGACATGTCTACGACCGGTGGCGGTGGATTGGGTGGGAGAGATCGGAGGGGGAGAAACAAATTGAGCGTGCGTCGGACACCGTATTAGACCACGCTGAATCGAAAAGGGTTTTGAGGTCCGTGGCTGGAGAAGGTAAAACCACGTTTTGGAAGCATTTTGGATGCGGGTGGAGAAAGTTAAGTGGGATCCGCAAATCTAATTAACGATCCCAAACTGCATACGGCTCCATGGTCCGTAACTTCAGGTGGCGCGAATCAGTCGAACACTCCACGTCTAATACGGTCCCTGTTTGGAGGCCGTCGACGACGACCCAACCCGGCCTCGGGCGGCTCTCCCGCCGTTACGCGATTGCCTCCAACCATCGACTGATGCCGGTCTTAGGTTGCTTCACAAGGCGTTCTAGGTTTGCTCTAGGATTGCATTGCATTGAATTGCTGCAGCTGCTTTGCTAGTTCGAATTCGAAGCTTCCTTGCACACGTATTTGAAAAGTTCAGAAACTGGAGCACCCATGTTCCTACTTGTGAGTTGTGAGGCAGCACTCGCCCGTAAGTAGTACGAGTACTAGTTGTTCTTCTCCTGGATACAAGGGGAGCGATTCTTGCATACTTTGATGTGTGTAATCGCTTGCTGTCGTTGTTGCTCACTTGGTCATGATTGTAAGTTGATCACCTTCTATAGGTTGGTGTACTCGGATACATAATTCGGCTGCTACAGGATTTTTAATCATGCTCGAAAAGGTTTGATCATATCTGTAGTGGCGTCCTGTAATCTGACCGTGCTTGAATAGTTTGATCGCATTTGCATCCTCATAAATTATGTGATAAAGCATGCTTTAAGTTTTTTTTTTCCTTTTAGTAGAAATTTCAGAATTGAAAAGTCAGTGCAGATTTTGGATACCTGCCGGTTTATTTCCAAAAGTCAGTGCAGATTTAGTTCTGGATAGAATTAGACACTGAATCTCTGCTACTTTTCCATTCAAAAATATGCCACTATTTTCTTTTATTTGGGCCAGTATTGTACAAGTTTGCAATAAAGTTACAGTCAGTTTAGGAATTTTGATTCCAAAATAGAAGTAGGACCGGAATCTGACTACTTTTCCTTTACGTAACATGCCGCCATGTTTTTGTTTACGCCAGTGCTGTATAATTTGGCAAGAAAGCTGCAGTCAGTGTGTAATTGAAGAAAGATTTAAAGAGAATTAGGAACTTAATCTGTACTACTTCTCACTTCAGTATATGCATCTGTCTTTATTTACGCCAGCGTTGTATAATTAGCTAGAAATCTATAGTTTTCTTCTTCTGACATGGCGTTAAGTGAATTAGGAATCAAGACAGAAAATTACTATTGTTATACTGTCTTTTGAAACTTAGAATTTGTACCAGTATATATACTGTCAGCTTTTGCATACTGATAATCAGTTTGTAATCCATATTTGCATATCATATACTGAAGAGTATGCCTAAAGTCTGTTTGACCAATTGAGCGTCCAGTTTTTACAGTTGGTCCAGCCCTATTATGCCCTTCGAATCCATGGTTCAGAATGTACCATTTCAGTCCTCACAAGTAGTGCTTGCAGCTGTTGTTTCATTGTATTGCCCCTGATGCCTTTTTTTTATGTGGACAGTTTTATCTCGTGCCATTGTAGCAGCCTCTTCATTTTTTTCATGTAATGTAAACATCTTGTTTTACTAGAGATCAAACTCGTACTTCCTTTTCTTGTCGTTGAAACTGTTGCATCAAGCAGGAAACTGTTTCTTCTCGAAAATTCCTGATAGTGGACTGCACAATACACTATAAGAGGGTAAAAGCATGGATCGGTTTCTATTTTTAAGAGAAATGGATGATTTAAATCAATGCAGCCATTTCTACATAGACACCATTGTAGTTTGTAATGAGAAAAATCAGTTTTCCTTACAATAATGTTTAACAACACAAACATGGGACTTTATGTTTGTTCATTGTTTGGTACCCTTTGTTTTCTTTCCTGACATGGAAGCACTGTTCTTGATAAAAAAATCCACGCCCCTTATACTGTATTGCAAGCAATGCTATATGAGCTATAGATGTTCTATATTCAAATTGGTGTGCAAGCTCTTATCTGTCTTGGTGCTAGAAAATGTTTGTAGATGGAAGTATGAAAATCCCCTTTCAAATATTCATCTTGTGGTACTCTATAGACGATAGTACACCTAGATGAAGTCTTTCAATTCCAATGAACCGCAGATGAATAATAGATTGTAAATGCATTGGTCTGTCTAGATGCTGGTCGTGCTGCTGTCTGCAACATTTATTTTCAGAAGATGGTGACACTTTCACTTGCTTGAGGTTGAGGGTGGATCTTTTATCAACCATCTTTGACCTTCACTTGTTTGTTTATTGGTGATCCTCTTTATATAGTATAATGAATCATATAAATGAGAGATAATCTACTTTGTCTACACAAGTGTTGTCTCAGACACCAAGACAACTGGGGAAGGGTTCACCAAGGACATGAACGTATCCTTCCCTTTCCTTTATTTATTTATTTGTATGGCATAAGTACAACTGCAATTGCAATAAATAAAAAAGTTTCGTGGAAAAATCGTTATGTACTTGGATAGATTGTGGCTATATCTGCTTGGACCATAATTTGTTTTGACAGTTTCTGTGTGTTATTTGCTTGATTATCCAGTAGTACTATATATAATCTACATCTCATGTTCTACCTGTTTGGGTGATAAGCAATGAACATGTAACTTTTCATATATTTGAGCATGCTGAACTTTTCATTGCTTGGCTGCAGGTTGATAATGCAACCGGACATTCAGTTGCTCAAGAGTTAAATATATCAGGTTGGTTATGAACCTCTTGTCTCAGTCAAGGTGTTTACTGTGTCCTGTAGTTTTCTAGTGGACTTGATTGACGATCTAAAATAAGAGGCTTTACTCTATGTATTTTTTTGTGAGTTGGGCTCCGAATAACAGTTGCAGCTCATTTTCCACTCTTGCTACTGAATGTTCAGTACAGAAATTCATATCGTTTTAAAAATTCCAGGCTGGACCGAAGAGTTCTTTGGTTCTCTTTTACATGATAGATGTCAAAGACGCAGAAGAACAAATCCACTAAACACCATCTTGGTGGTCTGAAGGTGATCCGAAGCTCTTACCTATTTATTTCAATTAATTGGAATCGATTTCATCAGATATCTTGCTACAGTCTAGGAATCCTAAGAAGTGGCTTGTAGATAGTTTAGCCGTTGCACACAAAAATGCGTCTACATGATTGCGCTGATGCTGCACATACCTTGCCTTTGTCCAGCCATATGATGGTGTTATCAGTTTTAATCTAGATTAGTGGCTTGACGGTGTGTTATCAATTTTTTTATGAAAACTCAAGAACCTTAGTTCTTAAATTTGCCTTCTTAATTCCAACTATCTTGCTTTATGCACTCAGTGACACATGAGGAAAGGCACTGGAGCTGTACGAGAACATGCATATCAAGGCGGTGGTGGGTGCAAGAACAAAGACTTGCTCCACTCGGACAACGTCGTTGGCAAGAACGACTACGGCCTGTAGCTAACTTGAACATTGTAATTCTGTGGTGGGCTGTGAGAAGATACCGGCAGGAGGAGGAGGAGGGCTTGTTGTCCTGCAGCTTATGAGCTGATATTCTTGCTTCACATCACGTGTTTATGATCTTATTTCGAATTTAAAGGAGCTATCAACTAAATGGGTTGCTGTTTTCTCATTTTCCATTATTAGTTTGGTAATAGTACTAGCCACTTGGCTCATAGTGCATCTCCACACACAGCCACACAACATTAGCTGATGCGTATTAGCTCCACTATTTCTTTTGAATTTAAGCATGTTCAGTCATCTCAAGTGTCTAGTTGGAGAATCATTATAATGTGAACCTTGCCCTGTTCTGGATGAAGAGACATATGCCCATCCATACTATTTCTCTACTGTTTTCTTAAAGCATGAATTCAGACAGCTTGCTTTTTACCTTTGTCATATCTTATTGAGCATGAACAAGAATGAATCAGGGCTGTGTGCATCTATTGATGTAGAGACCGGGGCTATGCTGCCATATCGAAAAAAAATGAACAAGAATGACTTCAAATAATGATCAAAGAGTGATTATTATGTTCTAATGAATTTATTGGATGCAACTAGTTTCCTATTTAGCATCTTGGATTAAAACATGTTAGCTAAACCATAAACCTAAATAAGTTGCTTTTTTTGGCTATTATATGATGCCTGCCTAACAGGGAGGCTCTGAGTTGTATATTTACAATTTTTTGGCTAATGGTTGCCTTTGGCAAACCTTGTGTTAAATGGTACCCTTGAGTCTGTAGGTTGTGACGGTGTGTATTTGAGTAATTAACGGATAGTTGCGTGTGCTCTAAAAGGGACTCGTACCTTGATTTCGTACATAACATATTGTGGCAAAATGGAGACACTAACATCCACTAAGTTGAATATTTGTAGCATTTCAGAAATAAAAAAAACTGGCAATGACATCAAGATAATAAACATCCATACAACGATTTATAAATCAGATAATAGAGAAAACACAGCACATAGAAGATAACAATATCTTAATACAACTTATTTCGGTGGCTTCAGAATGTTTCAACCGTGCCATCCCACGGTTACATATTGACCAACAATGCACAACTGGCAAGTCTATATCTAAGAGCAAAAAGTGATGACTCCAAGATAGTACAGTGAAATAGGAGATTAATCTCTTGATCGGTCACCACGAACCTGTAGAACGTGAATGTGGTCACCACGAAGTAGGCAATCACCGACAGGCAAGAGGAGAGAATCGCCGCCATAGCCAGCGCTCCAACGTGCGGTGCACCGTGCGGCACGACTGAGACGGAAGACACCTTCCCGTGGCTTGGCCGCTCGGCACGCGTCCAATGGTTCGCTTGAGCGGCATCCAGAGCCACTCTAGCTTGGTGGACAGCTTCGACGTCACCCATCGCCTCATCAGGAACTCCATGCAACCTGGCCGCGGCGCAGGCTGCCCTGTACTCCGTCCTTAGCCCGGTCAAGGGCTGCACGGTGACTTGCCAAGCAGCCAAGGCTGCCTAGTAGACGGCGTCCTCATGCCCCTCCTCGCGAGCGCGAGCATGGTCCTGACATGGCGGAAGCGGAAAGAGGAGGGTTAGGCTGTGCGGCGAAAGCAAGAATCGCAAAGCGGAAGCTAGGGAGGGGAGGGGGCTTAGCGTGCTAGTACCTGGCCAGAAGGGCAAGGAGAGTAGAGCTGAGCGCAATGAAGCTCATTGCCACCTCTACCACCACAATATACTCGTACGGGAAAATACGTCTTCCACATCTACAAACTCTGCACTTGGATTTCTACCCGTATTATACATGTCGTGAACACGATCTCCGAGAAAGCATCGCAGAGATGCAACGCGTGGAACGCCGGTTTCCACTCCACCAATAATCATGCACACCGTAGCGTCGCAAACATATATTGAACATGAGGCAACTGCAAATAATTTATTTTGTATCAAACTTTTATACTTAATTATGACTTACATTTGACATATACAAGTATAATTTTCGACCTATTACTTTCCATAGTTAGCCACATTTAAATGTTGCTACATTTAATTATGTCGTTCTTTGTAATACAATTGTAGTGTATGCTAATGATAAATTTGTAATGGTATAGATCTAAACTGCATGCTGTAGAACTAATTATATCATTTTTATTAACTTTTAGTGTATATGTATATCTATTTATGTGTATATGCATATGTATTTATGTATACTTTAATATCCTTGATGTTATGGCAGAGATCACAAACGTGTAATGTCTATTAAAACCTTAAGGGCCTTTTCTAGTGCATAATTAGCTAAGCATATATACCAAATACTAAGTTGCGTAGTATTTGAGGAATTGAATCAACCCAAAGCCACAACATAAAATAGAACAAAAACAAATTCAGTCAACCCAAAGCCACTATCACGGCGACATTTATCGCTACACCTACAAGATTGAGGAGTGGGGTGGATGATTAGAGCCTAGCTTGTTCCATGACCTCACACCTACGCACAACATCTAAATCGGAGGCATCACGAAGACGCCCAATGACATGACAAGAGCACAACCAGTCCAACAGAATTCGAGGACGCACCACATGCGTATATGCTCGAGAAGCCATTGTGTTCCGCCGATACATCTCCAGGACAAAGATCAACACATAGTTTTCCAATTTATTATGAAAAATATGCTCACGATGTGTTTAGATGTAGTGAATTGGGCCTAAAATTGAGGAATTGATACCCAGTTTCTTGGTTTGGATGCGCGTTGAATTTGAGCTCCGAAACAAAGTTTCTCTGACTGAATATAATTCCGAGCGCTGATCCTTTCTTGCTATTGGCTTGGAATCGAGCATACCACTTGTGAGCACAGGCCCGTGACCTCTTACGGCTGCGACCTGCAGCAGGCCACCGTCGGCGCAGAGGTGAGTTGCTTGCGCCCTCCTCTCACTCTCTTTCTCCCTCTCCCCTACCCCGCCCTTCTCTCCTTCGTCCAGCTTCCTCGTAGGAGCTCTCCATTGACAGCATCCTCCTCACCATGACCCGGTCCCAAACCCTAGCTTGACCTCCCGGAATGGGGAACGGCGGCGCTATGGGTTGTGTCCACGGGAGGTTTGTGGCGAGCGGTGAGGTGCTTTCGTCCGCCGGCACCTGCATCGCCAAGTTCCTGCCTGCTCGCAGCGACCACTATAGGATTTGTGCGACAACGAGCTTGCTTTAGAGCATGTCTAACAGGCCCCGTATTTTTTCGCCCCGTAAAACGCGAGTAGAGGGCCCTGTATCCGGTTTTCATCGGCCGAAAACTCGGACGAGCTAGCAGAACCCGTATCCCCACCCCGTAAAACAGTATATTCTGTTTTACGGGGTGGGGATACGGGTTCTCGCTAGCTCGTCCGAGTTTCTCTGCCCCTCAAAACAGGGTTTTAGACAGCAATTTGCACAACAATTTCACATCAAACATAGCACATCCAAAATATGTGATGCATAATTCGTAGTTTTAACATCACAACGCGATCATAGGCAATGTTCAAGCCACGGAAGTTCCCAAATGTGATCAACCATCAACGGATCCATCGCCACCGGCGCCACCGCTCGCCGGAGACTCACCTTGAGCACGAGCTTGACGCGCAGCCTTCTTCCTCGCAATGATGTCCGCCTTGGTCTCGTTCCACCACGCCAGCTGATCCTCGTCCATGCCGTCGGTGCGCATCATCATGATTTCCCTCTCCTCGGCCAAGAGCTCCTTCATGGCATTGGCTTCTTTGGCTGCGATCATCTTCATTTCAAGCTCGGCCTTCAACTTGGCATCCTCCCTCCTTGCTTGCACCTTGGCAAGCTTCACCTCACTCTTCTTGTCGGTGATGAGGAGCTTGGTCTCCAACGTCTTCATCGTCAATGCC
Source organism: Lolium rigidum (assembly GCF_022539505.1). Lineage (NCBI taxonomy): Eukaryota > Viridiplantae > Streptophyta > Magnoliopsida > Poales > Poaceae > Lolium > Lolium rigidum. The sequence continues at coordinate 268,173,842 of NC_061512.1, forward strand.
TCCTTGGACTTCATGAGTTGATCCAACTTCTCCCGGAAGCTAGCTGCTTCAAGTTCTACCTTAACCCTCTCCTTGGCCTTCTTGTTGCCCTCGGGCTTGCCGGTGTTTCTCCCACTCATGTCCTCTGCTTCATCATCCATGGTGAGAAGTGCCTCCTTCTTGCACTTGATCCATGGCAGCACTCCAACGAGAACAAGCCGGCTTGATGATGTTCCATCGGCCTTCAAGGGAGCGGTAGGATCTGTCCGCCATGCTCTTCGTGCGAGGCTTCAGCTGGTGGTACAGATCCTCAATGCGCTGCCAATAGCGCTTGCCGCCTTGGTCCACTCCGGTGCACGCATCCATCCCCACCTTGCTCCAAGCACGGACCAAGATGGCGTCTTCGATCTCGCTGTAGTTCGCCGTGCGTGGCCTGGCGTCGACGAAGAACCGGCGGCAGCCGGATCAACCTCAACCACCTCCTCCTCGTCACCCTCATCCTCCTCCTCGTCATCAAAGTCTTCAACGTTGCACTCCCCATCGAATGCACCGATACCGGCGTCCAAATTCACCGCGGATTCGTTGAGCATGTCCAAGTAGGATGTTGTGGACTCAACATCGAACACCTTGTCTGCGTCGATGGTGGGTGGCGGCGGCGCGGGCGGCGCAACGGCCGGAACGGACGGAGGAGGGGTCGTGACCTTGGAGGGCGGTGGAGGCGCGAGGCCGATGCGGTTGATTGCCTTTGTCCGCACCTTGGCCGGCGCGACGCCCCTCGGCCCGGCCGCCTTGGTCTTCGTCCGGCCCGCCTTCTTGGCAGCCGGCGGCGCTTCGCTCGGTGAATCGGCGGCCGCCGCAGGTGCTTCGAAAAATTGCTTCGGGATCCTCTTCCTCTTCGACGGGATGGTGGAGGCGATCATGGCCGACACGACGCCGGCGGTCGGCGGACCTCCGACGGGGACATCAACCACCGTGCCCGAAGGAGGTGTACCGCCGGCGGTAGGCGGCTCTTGCGGACGGTCCATGGCGGCGGGATCCGGCCGGGAAGGGCGCGGGGGAGGAGATCGGTCGGCGGCGGCGGCGTTGGCTTCAGCGAAATGCTTCGCGCGCAGCGGGAGTGGGCGATACTGGTTTCGCCCACTATCCCCGCTCCCCACCCCGCACAAGTAGGGGCGACGACCCGCCCCGTACTCGAAAACAGCAAAAAACGATGCGGGGGCCGTTTTACGGGCGTGCTAGACGGCCGGTAGAGCCGAAAC